>NC_068298.1:38444092-38639092 GCF_025860055.1 Xyrauchen texanus
AAGTGATTTGAATTATGGGGATACTAGAAATGTCCTCATATACCATATTTATAGCATAATGCCCTTGTAATTACCAGTTTGCAAACACACAAAACCTTGAAAACAGAAATTGCTTACTATCCATTGTCAGATCTTTTGGTAGATTTTGGAACTGACACAATAGAAAGTTCCCACTTCTGTTAATTGGCCAAGTTTGGAACGAATATGGTTATCAGCTAATTAATTGGCTTGGCTGATATATCCGTCTATTACTATTTAGAACATAATGGGTCTTTGTTATGACAGCTACTGCATAACTACTCCTGATTGTACCATAGTTTAACATAAACACACCTCCCTGACTCCTTTGAGAGGATATGAACCTGAATTGAGGGTTGGTTCAGGATTGTTTTCATTCAAAACACTTGAAAGAAGCTCTTTTGACAATGTTCATACGACAATGATAAACATTTATAAAATACAAATGTATGTTTTATTTTTTCACTTGCTTCATGCCCCCCACAAAAACAAAACAAAACAGTCAAACTGAGGCAGAGATGTGTAATCGGAAAAATGCAGAGGAAAGAGAGTGAAAAAACTGGGAAAGTTCGAGGAACTTGGTCCTACCATAACTTTTTTGACAGTTTCCCAGTTGCCCATAAATATCAGGAACAGGCTCACAGTCAAGCCCATTCACAGGCAGCAGTCCCGGTATGAGCATGTGAATGTGTGTATCCCAAGGGACTGGCGTCACTGTACACACACAGAATTAGCCTTCAGCTGTACACGGCCTGCTCTCAGGTAATGGAAAAGGAGTCACAAATTCACCCAATCATTCTGCTGACGGCAGCTACTAACTTTCCACCGATATTTATTGCTGCACGTTTTGAAGCATGTGTGTTTTGCTACACTCACTTCATCCTTTTAAGTGCTCTGGATTTGGTTTTGGTGGAGAAGAACATAAATAATTGGATATGACAGTGCTTAAGGAGGATCTAAATCTATACAGTAAATTTGTCAGAAAACAAGGCTTTCAACTCAAGGCTGCGGGCTCATCGGGTGGAAAAGCAAAAGAAGAACCAATGAATTTCAGCAAGAACTGCTGTTCTGTGTAAAATTATAATCTGTAGCAGTCGATTCTGTTGTCAATAATGGAATTCACATACTTTGGGGATGGGGCGTGGTCGTGTGTCTATCTGCGCAAGAGGGAGTTCAGTAAGGCTCATCACCGAACTGTCATTATCATTAATACTCATGGAGGGAGACCTGAAAAGGCCAACAAAGAACATCAGAGAGAGAAGAGTTGAGAAAAACCGAGAAAACCTCTTCATGTGTGAGTGCTTGAGTGACTCGTTTGTGTGTAATTATTTGGCCACTGAGTGCCCTTTTGGTTTGAGTTTGTTTGAGTAATAAAGTACTCACATTGACTATCTCCTGACTCCTCCATTCGCCCAGAGAATACTATCTCTGTGACACATACCATTACATTATTTGAGTGGTTCTTTGTGTGCAAAACTCAC
This sequence comes from Xyrauchen texanus, assembly GCF_025860055.1. Taxonomy (NCBI): domain Eukaryota; kingdom Metazoa; phylum Chordata; class Actinopteri; order Cypriniformes; family Catostomidae; genus Xyrauchen; species Xyrauchen texanus. Next base: position 38,445,592 of record NC_068298.1, read on the forward strand.
AAGTATTTTTTAACACATTACTATTTGGCTGCTACGGTGTTCTGGATGGTTGCCAGGGAATTACTAGAGGGTTACTAGGGTGTTGTGGGTGGTTTCTATATGGTTGTCTTATTACCAAACTCAATATATATAAAAGTGCATCTGTTAAATCCATTTTGTTTTTCCTCTACATCCTTATAGCTCTTCTAACATTAATTTCAGAGATCTGCTTCTCACTCAGAGCACTCGTGTAGGTTGAGAGCGAGGCATGTTGTGAAAGCAAACATGATAAGTTCATTCTAAGTTGAAGATGCCTCCACCATTTAGGTGTTAACATTTTAAGTGTTATTTGAAGTGAAAATGAATTTCAGGCTCAACTTGTGCCGTTAATGGCTGTCATAACTCAAAGTATTTAATGATATCAATGTGACTAAACGTTGGAACATGCATCTACACACTTAAGTGAGGCACTGTCAAAAAAACAAACAAAACATCAACAACATCAACAAAAAAAGAGTCCATCTCGACTTCGTAACGTATCGAAACTATAGAGCCACGTTTTGTTTTTGGAATTTTTTTACAAATGTAATATTAAACATCATATTACCTGCTAAGAATATACACTGATGATAGTGAAAACACTTGAGACCAGAAATTGAATTCAGGCAAATCGTGGAACACTTCCGCGTTCAGGAAAAGGTGGATAGGCCTGTTTGAACATTCTGCCAGTCTATGGGATTTTTTGGTGATTTGATCGTCCGCTGCCATGCGAAAACCGTAAGTCCAATCACTTAGAAAAGTCATAGCAACCCACGTCAGAACAGTCTGAAGGTCTGTGCCGAGTTTGTTGCATGTAGCTTGAAAGCTGTATGAGTTACAATTGATCATTCCAGTCTTGGTTTAGGGATGTATGTAAAATAAATGTAGGTGTATGGCTTTGTCATGCCACCATAATTATGTAATTTAAAACACATGTGACAATCTGACAACCTGACCTGATAAAAATGTCCAGACACACACACACACACACACACACACACACACACACACACACACACACACACACACACACACACACACACACACACACACACACACACACACACACACACACAAATCTGAACATTTCTAGTCTTTTTTTACTCTAAAATCTAAATCTCAGAAACAGGGCAGTTGTGTGCATTTATAAACTCTCTGCTCACCCATCGTGAAAGTCACACCGTGTACTCAGCAGAGCCGGGTCCGATCCGCCCGTCTCCGGCGACACCCACAATACGGTAGCTAAGATTAAACGGTATGGAAAGGAACGGGGACAAAAGCCCATCAGCGTGTCACAGAGGCAGCTGGTATTGTATCTATATGTATTGAACAGCAAAGCCGTCAGGACTGCTGGCACAGTCATTCATCACAAACAAAGCGGGCTCTGTCAGAAACACAATCCTGTATACATCAGTAGCACTTCTCTCTGACAACCAGGACACCAGCGGCAGGCCAGTGGAGGAACATTCAGATGTTTTAACCTCTCTATTCTTTCAAGGTCTTTATTTCTTCTTTTTCTCTCTCCAATGTGTTGTCTTTTTCCCTCTCCATCTTACACATTGCCTCGCTTCACTCAATATCAGCCTTAAAAAGGAGGTTTCCTTAAAGGATCTCTAATGATATTAATCTCTCAATTGAGGATTCTAGCTTTAGAATCCTTCAACGGCATTAATGGGGAAGGTGTTCTTTGTGTTTGTGTTGCTGAAATCTCTGCAGCTGGCTCTTGTTCATTATGGAACCAGTAAAGGTCTAATTAACCACCAGGGTTCTGCTATAATCCAAACATATTTGAAAACATTTGAAATGTTGTGACGTTAATGTATAAAAACATGTTTCACTTAGAAATTTGGTATCAAGTCTCTATAACCACGATGGAGATGAATTTGTTTATAGAATACTTGAGATTATATGATATGGAAAATGTGATTAAAATTAAAAGGAAATTGTTACCCCTGTTCTGAAGTGGTGATTTTGAATAAGCATTATCTTAATTTGCTACTTATATTTATTCTCAAAGGAATTTCATAAGATTATACAACTATTACCCCTATTCTACACTATATTACTATAAACCCCCAAAGGGGCCTTTTACCAAGTCAGCTGTGGGGGTAAATCACCCCCTCATCACCATATTTTCTTAAGTGAATTTTCTTGTCACAAAAATGATCTTGTTTCATCCAATAATAATAATAATAATAATAATAATAATCTTGATACACTTTGTGACCAGAAAAAAAGCCAATTTTCCTTAAGTGGTGCCTTTAGCCCTGTAACTGTTCTACCCGACCATAATCTTTAGGGATTAATAGGAACGTATGTGAACTGTATGTAGATATGATAACATTCACTTCACATGCATGAATAATTTCAGAAAATATACATCCAAATTTACTTGTTTAGTTTAAGTCAAAGAAATAATTTGTCATAATACTGAATAAACCTGAATACGTTTGATTGCACCAGTGGAACTGTTTTTTTTCTTCTTCTTTTAAGTGTCAGACCAGGTAGAAATAGCTTCTTAAGGTTACACCTGCACGTTCACTTTTTACAGTGCAGTAAAAAGTATATGCTAGTGAGTGTGTGATTGCTTGCTGCAGAGACAAAATGTGTTTACTAACTCATAGCCAGATTCTGCAATGTATCTCATGTGAAATTGCATTATAAAAGACACGTGTTTTGCATCAAAATTGGATAGGTGATCTTGGTGATTCGGGTGGGATTTCAGGAATATCATTGTAGGAAATGATCCTGGCTAACATGTCTCACTCAAGCATTGTCTAATGTGTCACCTTAAAATTACCACCTTCACCAGAGACCTTATACAGTAGGTGCCACTTGTATTGCCATATCTATTAATATATGTACACACATATATATAAATTGCAGTTAAAACAAAGTGAAAAGGGTCACTTTCATACAATACTTGCCAAATAGTAAGCGATTTAAATAGCATATTATGAATACTGGAAAATGACAGTTACTGGTATTTATTGATATATTAATCAAATCCATAAAATACCCCAATTCATGATGTTTGTCACAATGCAGCAAAAATAGTCTATTATAGTGAGATTAAAAGGTTATGTCATTTTTTTACAGTCCGCTTAGTAATTATAATTCTTAATACTCATTCACAGTATATATTATATAATAAAGTCTGATGATCATTAAACCATACTGAACTTTATGTGCATGGGTTTGTTGTTGGCAACTCATTAATAACAACTCAACAGCATTAATAAATGCTTCATATGTGTCCTTTACTTAAACATACATTTTTATTGGCTACTAATATTGAATAAGTGTTATTTAGCATTTACAACGTGATGTTATAAGTATATCATGCAGGTATTGCATGAAAGTCAACGTTTTTATGCACGCTGTTCTAAACTTATAAATGATTTAAAATGCATTTGAAAATGAATTATTAGTCCTTCATGAACCCATGTATAAACCCTTAGCAAAGGAACAAACATTTTTTTTTCACTAAGTGCAAATAGTGGCAGATACTGTTTGTACATGTAACGAAATAGCCTACTAACATACAGTATAGGGGTTTATTTAGAGTCCCGCAGACACCCTACACCAACCCCTACTACATTATTAATATAGTAAAACCATGGTTCATTTTACCCGGATAAAACCTTTCTCTCATCACCCCGACGGTCACCATGACCAAATCACTCTAAGGCAATGAAATGTCCATCCATTTTTATTTATTATTATAACAAGTATTAAAGGATATATTAAGAGTGGAGACAGGAAACAGGATGTGGAAAAAATGGGGCAAAAGGGGCAATCAGACCTGGGTCATCAGCATGAGAAAAACACAGTCTTTACCCATCACACCATTGCATCAACACAAGAGGCAACATTTGTCTTCAGTTTCTGTGTTTCCATCAGACTGATGGAGTGCAAATAGCCACATTGTGTGGCAGGTGCTATTTCCACCTAGTGCAAATATTCACTCCGATAAAATACTGAAACTAACCAGCATTTGATTTATACCACCTTAAAACCAAATGCTGTGTACGTTTAATACCTCCTTAAATCCGCTTCTTTTGAAGTCAGTTGTTCCTGTGCAGTTCTGTAAGAGTGGCTGAATCAGCAGCAGTGATTTAATTACAGATCTGCTCCACACACACACACACACACACACACACACACACACACACACACACACACACACACACACACACACACACACACACACACACCTTCATGGTCCTTGCTCTCACCTGGGATAGATGCTAGGATAGACAAGGGGAAAGCAATAAAATGTTCAATAGAAGGCAATAAACTTGATGTGTGTCCTCTTCCCCAGCGCTGGAGCAAAATTATCTGTTTATCCATCACAAAACGGAGACAATATCATATTGCTCGTCATTATAGAGCTTTCCAGTAATCAAGTTCAGAGCTACATTGCAAAATGCATTACTACAAAGCCTTATATTAAAACCTAGCATTTCCAAATGTCATTATTTGAGGCATAATCATAGCTTTCACTAAGAAATTCATTAAAAATGTATAATAATCAGAGGTTTGAGTCATGCACAGAATGAAAAGCGCACTGCAAATTGAATTGTCTTTGTTTTCAGCTTTTCTGTTCTTGACAGAATTCATAAATGTGCCTCCTCAATCGAATTATTGTGATCCTCTAATCATTTACACAAAAGAACTGCACAAATCCTATTCCTCAATGAATATGAATCAACACTTTTTAATGATTTACTCTTCAAAACACCAATAGTTGGTGAGTTGAGTTGACACAAGTATCAGATTGTAAAACTGTAAATCAATTTTACCGTTAAAATAAGAAAAACGTAGAAAATGAAGGTCAGAGTTTTGCACGAAAGCCACAAACATCAGGTATGCTGCCAATAATAAGCCAGACAATACAGTTTATTACAGTTTGTGGCTGAAATAAAGAAATCACGAATGAAAACCAAAATCAGCTCTTCTATAAACCTCTGAAACAACAGAATCTGTGTCCACTAAGAGAGAAACCAGCTCGAATCCTCAACCGAGAACTATTAATAACATCATAACAAGTCCTTCACTTAGATAAGGGGTCTTCATTTATGACACAACAACCAAGGACTATATTAATCTTTTGGAAAAGACCCCAAGGAATACTAGTGTCCGTGTCTCAGAACAGACATACTGTGACGGTATTGTGTGTGTGTGTGTGTGTCTCAGGAGCATAGACCCAACCACAAGTCTGGCGGTCTGCTGCGTGCTCATTTAGAAGTCCGGGTGACTCTCCCTTGAGATCGACACCTCTTGACAACCCCTTCCCTGCATTTAGTTTTAATTAACCTCCGTTAGATACTGGGCTGTAGCTTTAGCGTGTCCGTGGCAGAAAGGTTAATGATTTTTATTGGCTCAGGGACAAAGAGGAGGGACCGATCGATGCGACTCAATTCCCCACACAGCTCACTCTCACAACCTCATCTCAGCTTACTGTCTCACTGTCAGTCTCTTGACCTGCAGAGAGAAAGAGAGAGATAATCCAAGCAAAATTGCCTTACACATACGTCCATGCACACGCACACGCACACACACACACACACACACACACACACACACACACACACACACACACACACACACACACACACACACTTATCTTAATGGGGACTTCTCATAGATTCTATTGTTCTGAAATGAAGCTAATTAGTGGTGCTTGCTAAGGCAAGTGTCCCAATTTATTTTGCTCATAGAATGTTCATTACAGGGTAAAGGGTTCATTACATGCCTTTTTACTATTTTAATATGTTCCTTGGGGTTCACTTATAATATGAGTAAAGTCATATATTGGTAAAACATGATTTTCCACTCTCATTCTGACGCTGTGTCAGAAACACTTGGTTTTGGTGCTGCTTCTCCTTTACAGTAAACGCCCACTGTTCTGATTGGCTCTCTGCTCTTGACTGACTTGCTCTCTTCTTGCCATCTCACTGCTCACTGTAACTGGGTGGGGCTACAAAGGTAATTATTTAATGGTTTTGATTTGTTATCGTGGAGGCGGTGTGACAGTGTGACATCACAATGTCGAGGAAGTAGAGAACGAGTCGATTTGGCAGCTCGGTTTCAACAAAAGGAGGAAATTTTAAGTACTTAAAAAACAGAATGTTTTTATAGAAGAATGAACACGTACATGCGAAAAGATTAATGCAAATGTTATTCCTCATGTTGTGACCCCTTTAAGGTATTATAAAAGTTGTTCATCGATGACTAATAATTAATTTACAAGCGCATTATTAATCATTTACGTGTAACAACACGCATAAAAAGGTTGATTTTCATGCCATACCTGCCGAATGGTGAGCCAGTTCACAACATTATAAATGCTTAAAAACACCTATTCAACATTAGTAAACTATAAAAATGTACTTTAATGTAGTGTACACACATTAAGCATTTATTAAAGGGTTTGTTCACCCCAAAATGAAAATGCTCTCATCATTTACTCACTCTCGTGCCATCCCAGATGTGTATATTTTTTTTCATCAGATGAACACGAACAAAGTTTTTTTAGAAGAATTTCGCAGTTCTGTAGGTCCATATGGGTAATTGAATGGGTGCCAAAATACAACAAAAAGTACTCCAGACTACTCTGGTTGTTTAATCCATATCTTCAGAATTGACATAATAGGTGTGGGTGAGAAAAAGATAAATATTCTTATAAAAGTCCTTTTCATTCACTTTCACTTACTTCTTCTTCTGTTTTTGGTGATTCACATTCTTCATGCCTATCACCCCCTACTGAGAGAGAGGAGAACTTATGAAAAATAATATGAAATAACATAAATATTGATCTATTTCTCACCCACACCTATCATATCGTGTCTGAACACATGGATTTAACCACTGGAGTCTTATAGATTACTTTTTGTCTCCATTTATGTGCTTTTTTGGAGCTTCAAAATTTTGGCACCCATTCACTTGTATTGTATGAACGAACTGAGCTGAGATATTTCTCTAAAATTCATCATTTGTGTTCAGCAGAAGAAAGAAAGTAATACACATCTGGGATGACATGAGGGTGCATAAATGATGACAGAACTTTCATTTTTGGGTGAACTATCCCTTTAAGGTGTTGCCAACATTAGAAACCTTAGTAAATAAAGTTCAGTATGGTTTAACGGTCATCAGGATTTATTATATGATATATGATGTGAATGAGCATGAAGAGCTGAAAAGTGTTTTTGTAGAGGACTTTAGGTAACTATGACTAGGTAAGTTGGAGTAGCACCATTATTATGACATCAATGTGACAAGAAAAGTGAAAACACAAGTGAGTCAAGACAGTACAGTCATGAATATAAACACAAAATGACATAATCCTCCTTTAAATATCACTATAATAGTCTATTCGTGCTCCATTGTGACACAAATTATGAATAAGGACATTTTATTTTAATATGTTTATTAATGAAGCATTTATAAAATGTAAGTTAAAATGGGTCACTGTTTCGCCAGTATTGGATGATAGTTGCCCTTTTATGCATGTAAAACTGCATATTAATAATGCATTAGTAAATGACTCATCAGTCATTAATGAACCTCTTTAAAAACCTTTTATAAACATGTGATACCTAAAAGAGAGGTAAAAGTTGTTAGTGAATGAGCTTATCAAAAGTACCTTTTGACTTCTAGAAATAAAATTGTTATAAATTAATTTGTCAGTCACTGAAAAAACAAACAGCAAACAAACAAACAAACAAACCAAAAACAAGCTTTTTAGCACAAAATAAATAGTATACTTGTTACATGATCAATCAAACAGACGACAGTGTCATTGGAAGTATATGTGAGTGTCTGAAAAGCCTCTTAACAAAATATTGAAAGAGCTTTCAGTATCTGTATTAGGCAAAATCATACTACAGAAATGAATGCTTGACCAACACATTGCAAGCACACAATCTCACTGTATATATGCAACATTCGTTCTTGGATTACTGTGGCAGTAATAACCCTCAGCACTTAAAGGAATATTCCAGGCTCAATACTGCCCTACAAAGGCAAAACGCCGTAACATCATGTTTGGTCAAAAATGAGTTAATGTCATTTTTGGGGTATTCAAGACCTCCTTTATCATGTGAATAAATATCGTGAGTCAATTTGATTGTTTTAACGAGAAATTAAAGGGCTATGACAACCGTAACATCCAAAACCATACGAGAAACCACAGCAGAATGCCATAACAGTTGTTACGGCTCTTAGCCTTTGTTCCGGCACACTGAAGTTGAGTTAAGGTGTTCTGACTTTGTTTCGCCTGGCATCAAGAGAGATGTTACGGTGCCGCTGTGATGTTACTGTACTCTGGCTTTGTCATACTGTCAAAGATTACCGCTCTTTTATTGTCACCAAACCGCGTAACATACACACGACACATCTTTGAAATAAAGTGTAGACTGCCGACTGCTTGTTTGTATTATCACTCTGTGATAGCGATGTGATAGGGCGATGGTTCAGATCTGTCAATGTCAGTGACAGCCCGGAGCTAGCTAAATTTAATCGGTGTCACGTAAATTAGCGCTAACGTTGATGCTGACACTCGTCTCACATCAGATGCTGAAAACCAAATATTAAATACAGAGGCATCCTACCTTTCCATGCAATCCGATATAATCCATAGAAGATATAATCCATAGCAATGCACGTCATCTGCTGTATCCACAACAATCCAATGTTTGAGCCATATTTCCTTCTTGCAGGTGTTCACGTCAGATTTTACAGCTGGTTATTGCTAACGTCCGTACAAAGTAGGCTAACCTAAATAGTAAAAGTAATTCCAACTTTTTTTCAGTATACTCTGTCTATATTATCTCAGAATTAAAAAGTAGTAATCCAAGTCGAGTTCGTTGACTGAGCATCTTGAGCAGTTTGGTGGCCTTTAACCCTTAACCCTTTAACTGTCACCCCTCCCCCTTTTTTCGCATAGACATGAAAATCACTATCCAAACTTAAATGATTGTATTTCAAGAATGCTTTGTCATATATACCTATGGACAAGTTGTGTTCCAAATTTTAGGTTGATATCTCAAAAATGAGCTTTCAGTAAGATTTTATTTGGGTGCAGTAAAAAACTTGGAATGAGCAGTCTCTAATCTCTAATGTATTGGTCTAATGTTTAATTAATTATTACTCTATATCTTGCATTTAAATACATATACCTTTGTATTCAATTATAATTAAATGATCTTTATTGTGAAAATATGTATTGTATTTATTCATACTGTACATACTGTACTGCAAAGTAACTTATCTGTCATACTGTTTAACTGTGTTAGTGTTGCCGCACTATCCTGATCATTATAGCACTAAATAGGAACAACCAAAGGTCTTCTATATAATTTAAAACAAATACCATGATGACTAGACCTTGGTTAGGTGTTCTTATAATGGATGTAAGTATGGTGAACAGCAGGTAAATATTGATTATATGTCAGTTACTGCCTTTTGCCTTTGCATGACTCCTGATTTTTGGCACATGATACAAAGGCAGAGTACAGTAACTGCCAAACAAGGGTCAAAGGTCAATTTTGAGCTCATTTTTTGCATACAAACATTTCTTCAGTATAGCAACTAGTTGTGAAATTTTGGGAGTCCTACCTATAATACTTTTGTCTGGACAAAACAGAAACTTTAAAGTCATTTTTCTCAGTTTCACACTCTAGTGAGTTAAGGTCTTTTGCTTTTGCAGGGCAGAATACATGTTCAGCTCAATCAGCTGCATTCATGGCATAATATTGATTACCACAAAAAATTATTTCGACTTGCCCCTCCTTTTCTTTAAAAAAAGCAAAAATCCGGGTAACATTGAGACGGTTAAAACGGAAGTGAATGAGGGCCACTATTTAAACGTTAAAATACTCACTGTTTCATAAGTATTGACACAAGATATAAAGGATATGTGCGTAAACATGATTTTAGTGAAATAAAATCACTTACTAACCTTTTCTTTGTAAAGTTATAGCCAATTTTAGAACTTCGTTGCCATGACAATGTAATCCTAAAATCTTAAAATGACAGTAAAAATGACAATTTAAACAGCTCAAATAATACATGAGTTTTAACAGAAGAATTAATGCAAGTGCTTTTATAAAATTACAAGCTTCACATTTTTGCCTTTAAACCCTCCAAAATTTGGCCACATTCACTTCTATTGTCAGTGCCTCACTGGAACCTCCATTTTTGCTTGGAGGGACGAGCAGAAATACATTTTTGTTGGTAATCAAAATTATTCCACAATTGCTGTCGATTGAGCTTAACTTTTATTGAACTGGGAATTTTCCTTTCAGTAGGGCAATAGAGTTAACATCAAATGTCTGTGCCATTAAGCCAGATGCTAAACCTAACTTTATTAGTTACATTAACTTGAACTAACTTGCTCAGCAAGATTCTCTTCAAACAGTTGCTCTGCTGTGACGGTCATTGACCTAAAGAGAAAACTGATCATAGAAGAAGACTATGTTTATGGTCATGCTCACTTCAGTGCCACTTCTGGCAATAATGAGAATGCCACATGTACTGGTTTTGCATAATGAATTATGCAGTCATTGTGCGTGAAATCAAGTTTGCCTAGCTTGATGCTTCTGGGGTCGTGTAGTTGTGCATGGGCGGCACCAGGGGTGGGCTATTGGGACTTAACCCCTGAAAGTTTTTATCATCTTTTGGGGATGCCAAAAGTACCAGTACATTAATATCAAGTTGATGATAAAATATAAATATATTTTGATATTATTTAGTATATATGCAATTATACTGGTCTTTCCACAGTATTGGTAATACCAAATAAAAACTCAGTTTCGACCCTCATGCTGTCTGGCACCCTTGAGCGTTTTGCCGCTTCAGTGCCTTCAATACAGGAGGTCTGACAGGTGGGTGGGGAAATCCCCCTCGAGCAGCTCACAGATAAAAGATGGGACAATAGCCGTCCCGTAGGGGACGTCTTCATTTTGGCAAAAATACAGATTGTCCCGGTTAATATGGGACACTTGGCAACCCACGTGTATGTAAACGGTCTAAATGTCTGTCTTGGTAAGATATTGAAGTCTGTGTTGAATTGATCCATCCAGATAAAATAAGTACCCAATATTTAGAAACATAACCATGAAAACAAAGAGTAATATACAGATGTGATTGAGGAATTTTTTATTACTTGAGACAAAAGTTAGTGGGATGTTTTATCTTTAGTTACAGTAATATATATATATATATATATATATAAAACTTATAAAAGTTACAGTATATCTCATGGATGTAACACTTACATTTTTATTATAGTGTTTTATATTCCAGTATTTTATCAAAGGATGGCCCCATATGTATCCACATACTAGGCCAGCCCCTGAATATCCACTGACCCTAGAACTGCCCCTTACTGCTTTTAGCCGTCCACACACAATGCATTCCTGCATTCAAAACAGCTAGATTCATTGCAATGACAATAGTTGATGATTCAAAGTCATCATCCCAAAAAGTAGCAATTGAAAGAGATGATGTGAAAGAAATAGTACGGAGCATGTCAGCTATATCATAGCTTTGCTCTCTGCTCATATTTGGCCATCTTCATCGGAGGTAAACCTCTGTCTTTCCTCATTGTCTTAATTTATATCATTTGGATCTGCATCCAGAAAGGATAAATCTTTGTTTGGCGTGAGCGGTGACATCTTCAGAGCTCTTTTGCAGCGGTGTGCTGTGAGAGATAAATGTTGCTTGTTTTTTTGTCTTTTTGTCCGTGAGAGTTCTTGCTTTATCAGGGCACAGTCATGAGGGTCACAACGGCCTGCTGATGCCTCTCTCTTCTGGGATTCTCTTGCTTTTTACTCCTTTATGTCTGTATCAGTCACAGACTGACAGATAACTGGCAACTGCATTGTTCTTGAAGCATGGAGTTAGTTCACAGACAGTTAAGCTAGCACACACAAATAGACATACTGTATGTGCATGCATGTAGTTCATCGGGTTGAGAGTGCTGCTTTAAAAGTAATCCACTACAGATTACATGCTATTAATGTAATGTAAATAAATTGGATTATGTCTTCATCATTATTATTCTTGCTATTACAAAGAATGGAGATTGGAACTTAAAAAATGCACATTAAATGTACAGTAAAAATAGTCAATATGACTTGTGTGTCATATATGTGTTCTGAAGCCATACAAAAGCATTGTGTGAGAAAAACCAAATTTACATTGTTATTCACTGATAATCTCCACAGAGCTATTAATTGCTGTGACTGGAACATTGAATGTGTTCACATGCATACAAATACACTGATAACTGAATCAAGGTATTACAAAATTAGACAATGCATAAAAATTTGATATTAAGATTTTAAATAATCTTGTTATTCTATGTTTTTGATGACCGTTTACAGCAGTGTTAGGGATGCAACTTTGAAACTGTATCCTCCCAAGCTTTAAGTTACATATGAGTTAAGCTCATAACCAGGCCAAGACCGAATCTGATGCCTTTTTTTCTGCACAGATTCTGAGGGAAAATCTGCAGAAATATGTGGAAGAGATGTAAACAGTAAAATGTGTTAAATGGAGCTGTGAGCACTATAAAATTATTGATAACGAAACACTGTGGCTTGAAAGCCTCTCCAGGTCTCCGTCTAACCATTAGATGACCAGGTGGAGGATCAGTGATGATCTGGGGGTGCTTCAGAATGGCTGGAATCGTGCAGATTCATCTTTGTGAAGAACACATGAATCAAGCCATGTACAAGGTTATCCTGGAAGAAAACTTGCTTCCTTCTGCTCTGACAATGTTCCCCAATTTTAAGGATTGGTTTTTCCAGCAGGACAATCCTCCATGTCACACGGCCAGGTCAATCAAGGTGTGGATGGAGGATCAATGGATCAAGACCCTGTCATGGGCAGCCCAATCTCCAGTTCTGAACCCCATTGAAAACCTCTGGAAATTGATCAAGAGGAAGATGGACAGCCACAAGCCGTCAAACAAAGCTGAGCAGCTTGAATTTTTGTGCCAATATATATATATATATAAATTAATGTGAAAATATGTTCTTAAAATATAATATATATTAGCATCAAATTGATAAAGAAAGTGATATGACATCACTACAAGATGATAAAAACATTTGGGGCCCCGGTAGACCAACCCTAGCGCCACCCATAGTTAATTAAACAAATAGGGTGACAACATTAAATTGAACATAAATGTATTCTTAATTAACAACGCCATATTATATATTTTTGAATCGCAATATAGGGATAAACAACAGCAATACACAAAATATTTTGCTTCAAGTAAGAAGACAAATTCAACAATTTCTCGAGAGCGGGAGAGAGAGAGAGAGAGAGAGATCGAGAGATAGAGAAAGAAAGAGAGAAAGAGAGAGAGCGGACGGTTTATGAATGTAAATGTAATTTCATTGGTGCTCGTAAATGCGTTCAGTGAGTCAGTGAGCTGAATTCTAGACTAATCTGATTTGTGTTTCAATACAGTACAACCTATTTATTGAAAAGATCATAACAACGATTCGTTCATGAATCAGACATCATTACGACTCCCATGCACATGCCAAGGAGAGCTAGGGCAGATGTCAAGATTGGCAATGATTAAACAAATTTTTTGATCTGTTCCTCTCATAAAGCCATCGTATAGCTTCAGGAGACTTAATAACAATGATGAAAAACTTATAAGACAGGGTGGCTAGTCAAAACACCTACAATATACACTTTCAATATATACACCTCATACAGTATACTTTAATATTTGTCTTATACTTCAATATGCTTTCCTTAAATCTTGATGTTGGTAATAATAATAGTAATAAAAAAAGCTCATGGACATGTTTTGAATCAACTACCCATAAAAATACATTTGCCCTGATCATTTCTAATCTGCAGTTTGTCCATCATGCAATGCTCTTATCTTGTTTCAACAAGCTCCCATTCTCAGCCCCAAAAATGAGAAGCACTTCACGAATCTCTGAAATGAAGGAAATATCTGATACACAGAAGACAACAGGAGGAACCGCTTTTATTTTTCTCTCTTAGGGAAAAACATCTGGTTTACCTCATCCTCCTCCCCCTGGGCCTTCACCTGCCAATCCCATTTCAGCACCCGTAGGAGTGACAACGCTTGGCGGCATTTGAACTTCAGATGTCTGAGGGACGTCTTTTACACATACCAAGAGCCCACTGTAATTCACGCTATCATGCAAGCTCACATTAGAGCCTTGGCTGCCTCTGTTGACATGTGGAGACATACCATAATCACTATTTCTCTTTGACCAGCATGCACTGCCGCTAACAGAGGAAACAAATGAGCAGGTTACGCAATGCATATCTAATATTCTTGAAAATTATTGCCGGCCTCAGTTGCTAAGAAAAAACACTGTCTTTCATATTTACTAAAGTGTCCATTTGTAGTCCAACGAGGAGTGATGATGAATTCGTTGGACATTTTGCATCAGATCCGAGGTGAAATGTCCACTGTGTGGAACTAAAAGTGAGTTCCATTTTCTCCCAAGCAGAAGAGGTTTTTAAGGTTATTGCTCTGATGAGTTTTTAAATCAACAAAACCAACCTCCCTACCCGAAATCTTAAAAGGGTAGTGCATTATTTACTCACCCTGAGAATACCCCAGATGTGTATGACTTTCTTTCTTCACCAGAACACATTTGAAGAAAAATCGAAAAATATCACAGCTCAGTAGGTCCTTAAAATGCAAGTGGATGGTGATATGATTTTGAGTCGTATTAATTACATTTATGCTGACTATCTGTGATTTTTGGAGCTTCAAAAAATGGTCTGGTGAAGAAAGACAGTCATACACACCTGGGATATCATGAAGGTGAGTAAATTATGAGAACATATGAATTTTTGGGTGAACTGTCCCTTTAATCCCAAACCTAAACAATAGTGTCATTAAAGCAGATGTGAGTTGAAAAATGCAATTGCTGAAGCACCCTCATCATTTGATGGCGCTTCTAAGAAAAATTTGGTTCACGTGTCAACTTGCATGATCTTCATGACTCGTACCCCAGTCCTTTACATCTCAAGTGCAACACTTATTCGGTTGAGCTACCATGTAATTTGATAACACTCAAACAAGCTTGTTAATGTAGTTGGTTATGTAACACAAATTTTAAAACATCTCTCCTTACAAGTCATGCGCTATAGTAAAAGTGTTTTTAGGGACTAATAATCTGTCGTTTCACTTGTGATTTGTATGAAAGTGAATAAAAGTTGTTGTTGTAGCACCTCTCGTGTAAATTTGTTTTACCAATATGTCTTTGTTTGTGTTCTGGAAAAGACATCATGGCATGAGGTTGAGTAAAAGATGAGAGAATTATCAATTTTGTGTGAACTGCCTAGCTGATAGGATTTATAATGTGCAATTACCCCCAAACCCCCTTTAGTTAGATACATTTTATTAGTAGCTTATAGTTTAGGAAACTACATTTTCAGGGTAGCTTTAATGTAGCACAGTCATGAAAGTCTCGTAAAGATTTTAATATGGGTATGACATATTGATAGGATTTGGTCTTAGCGGACTAGATCTGCTACTATTTTGCTGCTGCTGCTAGAGCATACACAGACATACTGAGATTAGCATGTGGACATGCTGCAGCACAATTAGACATAAATACAATCCCCATGTAGCAGATCTAGACAGTTGAAGCTGGGGTGGAGGAGGGTTTCAGAGAAAACTCTTATAGTGTGCTGCAGTGAAACTGGCTTATCTGCAAACTGAGGAAATTTAAATGTTAGGCTAAAAGAATACATGTATACATGACCTATCAGCTTACACCAAGTGTGGCTTAACATATCACATGTGAGTGAGCTGAATGGCTAACAGGTAACAAGTTCAAAAACCTCTGTTTGTGCCATTCAGTTTCATGCCTGAACTTAGTCATTTGAACTACTTTAAACTATGAGTAGCTTATTAGCTTATTGCATTAGTGTGTGTGTATATATGTTTAAAAACAGGGAGAGCCAGGCCAGACTGAGAGGCTTGCAGAAACAAATGACTCTTGTAAGGACGCTCGTTGAGAGCTTTTAGAGTGAGACAAGGTAAAGGGAGAGTAAAATGCAGTGATCTTATGACCTACAAACTCTTAACCTCTGCCCCCAGGGTCTTCAACAACTCCCCTGCACACACTTACTAAGAGTCCAGCCCTTTGTCTCTCAACACACACACACACACACACACACACACACACACACACACTTTCCCCCATGAAACTCTTTATCTCTAGCCACCCTTCCACTTCTTATTTAACACACCTGGGACAGAGAGCCGGTAACATGGACAAATGTGTTTGCTGATTACAATTAAATACACACAGCTATAGATTCCACTCTGTCTCTCCCATCCTGTTTTCATTCTTCAGAAGTGTGTGAAAGGAAAGGAAGGAGCGTAGAATGAGGAGAGAGGAGAGAAGAGGTGAAGAGAGTAGGACACCCCTCCACTTCCCCTCGAACCCTTGACAGCGCACACTAACTGGATGTGAGTTATGTGCAGTTGGGTGATATGTTTGCTTAACAATCTGGTAGCAACGCTTGCCTTTCTTCTGGTGATGTAGAGACTGCAAATGGACAGGAAGATCAGGTCAGACACATATCACACACACAACCACACACACACACACACACACACGGTGATGACAAAATACTTCACGCACACTTGCAAGCAGCCTGACATACTGATTAGAGTTCCCTATCTGTGAGAGAAACAGCGAGTACTAAACGAAATAAGTGAAAAATTGAATATCAAAACACATCCAGCAGTTTTTTGATCACTAATGCAACAATATAATACATAGATTTAAAACGTGCATACATACTGTCATTTATTTTTATACAAAATGTACAACTCAGTGTTGGTAGAAGTATACTTCCTAAGTAAAACATACTTACTGTAGCAAGGACCACTAAAGATTTTTCCAAGGTCATTTAATTTCTGAAATCAATTTAAATAGAAATCTTAGATATACAAAAGAAGATTGTGAAGATATCCATACTATAATCACCTATATTTTTATATGGAGTTATATTTCTTTTTACCAATTACATTTGGGAATCGACTCTAATTGTGTTACAGCTCTTATTGGATGAAGAACATGGTGCTCCGCAGAAATGACCTCTGCTTGTTAAGAAAAGAAGAGCACATCCTCTTTTTCATTTCAAACTCCTGAATAATCTACAAGCTTCTTTATAGACCACTGCACAGCCCCTTTCTGGGTGTCACCTTCTGCATGTTCAGTGTAGATTGATAGAAAAGACTGATCTCAAAATACTTCCTCCTATTCACTTTTAATACCCCGAGACAGCTATGAGTAATCCATTTGTAGGATGATTTCTTGAAGAGTATAAACAATTGCTCTGTGTGTTCAAGAGGTCCGACATGTACATTTCTGGCTCAACCAATGGCGTGAGTTTGGCGGCAGAACGATCTGTTTTCCATCCGCACAATGTAGGCTGTGCATGAAGCTTGTTTAATTTTTGCAATACCAATTGATGACTCTAGTGGTGCAAAAATTGCACACTTCTAATGCCTGTGTGTTTTCTGTTTCTCAGCTCTCACATGATTGCTCTAGAGTTTTTAGAAAATATTTCAACAATGACCCAGTTTACACGCAGTAGAAAAATTGTTTATTCCAGGACTTTTGCAGAAAGCAGTGTTCTGAAACGTCATGTAAACGCTAAAGCCATTTTCGCGGCTTAAAGTGGTTTAACACACCTAGGTTTCTCCCGGAGGATGTGGCTTATGTGGCCATACAAATGCATAAGCAGTGTTCTGACCAGATAACTAACATCATACAATGTGGCCCTACCAGTGGAGAAAGCTGCTTACTGACAGAGCCGCACGTATACAAGAGTAAAGAAAAAGCTTTGAACACAGTGAACGCAAACACTGCTTTCGAGCCTTAAGTAGCTTTCTCATATTAAATATGAGAAATCTGGTTGAGATCTGGTGACTGTGGGGGCCATTTTAGTACAGTGAACTCATTGTCTTGTTCAAGAAACCAATTTGAAATGATTCGAGCTTTGTGACATGGTGCATTATCCTGCTGGAAGTAGCCATCAGAGGATGGGTACATGGTGGCCATAAAGGGATGGACATGGTCAGAAACAATGCTCAGGTAGGCCGTGGCATTTGGCACTAAGGGGCCTAAAGTGTGCCAAGAAAACATCCCCCACACCATTACACCACCACCAGCCTGCTCAGTGGTAACAAGGCATGATGGATCCATGTTCTCATTCTGTTTATGCCAAATTCTGACTCTACCATCTGAATGTCTCAACAGAAATCGAGACTCATTAGACCAGGCAACATTTTTCCAGTCTTCAACTGTCCAATTTTGGTGAGCTCTTGCAAATTGTAGCCTCTTTTTCCTATTTGTAGTGGAGATGAGTGGTACCCGGTGGGGTCTTCTGCTGTTGTAGCCCATCCGCCTCAAGGTTGTGCGTGTTGTGGCTTCACAAATGCTTTGCTGCATACCTCGGTTGTAACGAGTGGTTATTTCAGGCAAAGTTGCTCTTCTATCAGCTTGAATCAGTCGGCCCATTCTCCTCTGACCTCTAGCATCAACAAGGCATTTTCGCCCACAGGACTGCCGCATACTGGATGTTTTTCCTTTTCACACCATTCTTTGTAAACCCTAGAAATGGTTGTGCGTGAAAGTCCCAGTAACTGAGCAGATTGTGAAATACTCAGACCGGCCTGTCTGGCACCAACAACCATGCCACGCTCAAAATTGCTTAAATCACCTTTCTTTCCCATTCTGACATTCAGTTTGGAGTTCAGGAGATTGTCTTGACCAGGACCACACCCCTAAATGCATTGAAGCAACTGCCATGTGATTGGTTGATTAGATAATTGCATTAATGAGAAATTGAACAGGTGTTCCTAATAATCTTTTAGGTGAGTGTATATATTATAACACTAGATTTTTAATCTCCATTTTCAATTAGAAAAGTAATTCATATCTCTAACCCTAAATATGGGCAATAATAATACTGGCCTTAGAAACTGACACTTAGAATTCCAATGCTAAATTAATGTAGCCTATAACAAAGTCTTTAAAGCAAGTCAGTCCACTGTCAGCCATCTTTGGAGCACTCTCGGGAGGCTATTTCCAGTCATGCCAGTGCAGCTCCTAACTACTTGAATGGAGCAAGACCAAAATCTCAAAAACAACTGGTCAAGATTATTATTAACATATTTCAAATCAACACTAAAATCTGACACTACTGGTATCATAAATTGTGCTTCTTTACCTCATATTACATTTAAAAAAATACAATATTCCCAGCTTGTAGGCCTATAGCTAATGCACACTCTAGAGTCAATTGACAGGCGATGTCAAAAAGGTGATTGGCTCTTTTACCTGTAAGGCGGGACTTCCTTTTTACATCCATTGACCGTTGAGTGCTCAGAGCTCCGTTGTTAAGCATTCCAATTTCTGCCGTTCATTTGAATAGAGGTAGGTAGCCAATCTCTGCTAAATAATCTCTGCCTATAAATAGAATAGAAATTATAAGAATAAAAGTGATTGTATGTTTTCTGATTTATTGTTCTATTTATGGTCATTGCTAGGCTCAACCAAATTGAATTTGTATCATTCCAGGAAGTTCAGACAATAACTGGTTCCAGTAGTTTCCACATTTATGCATTTGATTCTATTAAAAAAATGAAAAGACAAACAAATCAACATCGTCTCATGACAACTTGATTGAGATGGTAAAATCATAAGATACTGAACGACTTGCATTGCATAGAAAGGTGCAACTTTTATTCCCATACAGGCCGACCAATCAACAACAGAATTTTAAATCAATACATTACAGGCATAACATTTTAGCTATCCTCCTATCCCACACTTAATTTAACCTCCTGAGACCCGAGCGTGACCGCTGTGTGCATTTTCCATTTCCATTTTTGATTTTTAAATAGCAGCACCAAACAAACATTCAAAAAATAAATAGAAAATAATTTCTAAAGCAAATCCTTTTCCTAAAAACAGATGTCCTTATATGGGACAGCGGGACAAAGTTGTGAAATGTAAAATAATACCAAGTTATAGAAAGTCAGATGTTTTTAAATCAAATAGTTTATTACACGTTACAAACATTACAGCTGATTTTCTGTAAAGCTGCTTTGGAACAATGTGTACTGGGAGAAGCACAAATAAAAAACTATACAAATAAAAATTATTTGATTTGACTTTTGTTACAATATTCTTTGTTTTTTGTTTTTCTTACTTTTCCTACAAAATCTCAATCTTCTCTTTGCACTGTCAAATAAACAAGTGATAGCCAGTGCTGAAGCATATTACTGATCAAAAATTAGCATAATTAATTATGATTCAAAGTAATGTTCAGCATTGTCCAATCATTGCCAACCATGTCAAATAAAATAATACATTATACATTCTGAATCTTTGTACTGATTATCATTGTCTCATGCCTCCCAAACATGTTGAGTGATCCAAACGTCATCTGCAAACTGAACTTTTGGCCGGATGTTAGGAGTGAATGCATGATTATGAGAGGTGAATCGCAGAAGACTGCACACCAAAAGCAACACAAACTGCCGCCGTTAGCACATTCGCGCCTTTACAAAAGTTTGTGCTACCCTTACAAAAAAAATGTAAACTAGCCACAAACTTGCCACTTTTTTCCCTGTTATTTTCACACAAATGAGCTTTTGATTAGCCGCAAATGTTGGCCAGAAGTTTGCAGCTCTTCTTCAGTAGCAGTGAACCTCTGGCAAACCTTTGGCAACAATGGACAATTTGCCGCAATTTGCTGCAAAGCTCAGTTGAATGTGAAAATTATCAATGGCGAATGTGCGGCAAGTTTTTCATTAAGGTAATTGACAAGCAATTTGACCTTGGTACGATACGTGGTTCAACGCACCTTTCAGTTGGTCTGACCTCCGCCTATGACAGATGAGATGAAGAGAAGCTTTACAAGCAAAACTGATTTTTCTACAAGCAGTCATGACTGTGCAGCTCCTATATACTTGAGTTGGGGAACACCGAAATCTCAAAACCGCTACATCAAGATTTCGATCAAAGAACATATTTCAAATCATGTTTGATTGTGTGTGTGTGTGTGTGTGTGTGTGTGTGTCTGTGTGAGTGTATTTGTGTGTGTGTGTGTGTGTGTTTGTGTGTGTCTGTGTGTGTTTGCGTGCATGTGTTTGTGTGTGGTTTGGGTGGTTTACAAGGATTTTTTTTTTTTAAGGTTACAAATTGGTAATTACAAGGGTATTATGCTATAAGTGTGGTTTATGAGGACATATCTAGTGTCCCCATAAATCATATCACTTAAACATACTAAATTATGTTTTTTTGAAAATGCAAAAATGCAGAACGTTTTTTGTGAGGGTTAGGTTTAGGGGTAGGGTTAGTGGATATAATCTATAGTTCATACAGTATAAAAATCATTACATATATAGAGAGTCCTCATAATGATAGCTGCACCAACATGTGTGTGTGTGTGTGTGTGTGTGTGTGTGTGTGTGTGAGATGGCTGAAGCCTGACTAAATTGATGCCCTCTCCAGTTCAAAGGTTAATGAACCATTATTTCTCCTTTCCCATGGCCAAAGCTGTTGAGAAGGAAACATATTTTCATGTTATTAAGAAATATTGTCTCTAATGACATTTGAGACATTGTGAATATCTGTGTAAGATCACAATATGTCATTTCATTGTAACATTAAACAGTAAAGAGTAAAAATTTTAAAAAAAATGGACCGAAACAAATACATGGTAGAACCTTCCCATGTTCCAAGAAAAAAACATTTTATTTTCCATTTAATCTATTTCAAACACATAACATCAAATAACCTTTGTAATCTCTAAAGAACAAAACTTCAGCTCAAGAACCCTATACACTGAACATTGGTTCTTGAAGAGAGGATTCTTTGCTGAACCTAAGGTGCCGTGAAGAACCATTGAATCATCTATATTTATGAGTGTTGACTGAATTCAGGTTTTTCTACCACTAGTGTTGGAGTGTGACAGGCCAGTTCCATATTTATGAGGGCCATTTTTAAAGATCTGCAAGTCATTTGTCACAGAGTTCAATTTCTAAAAGCTGAAGTATAAAGTGCTTAGATTCATCTTCACATCTAAATCATATTTGACCATTGCTGCACAAAGATGTTCAAGAGGTACATTCACAAATCTGAAATCTGCGGGGTTAGTGAGAGGTCTCAGAATTTCTCCAGATATAAAGTGATCGAGTGTTTTTACCCCTGCAGAGGGAACAGCTTTGAAACACATTACTGTGTGAAACTGTCTGTGTGAGTGACCTTTTCTGTTTCTCTCTCTCTCTCTCGTTCTCCTCTGACCCCGAAGTCCTCTCTCTTCTGCTGGCAGGCCTCAGCTTCAGACATCCAGAGTTCAGCCCATATTCCGTTTCACTCTGGTCCAGGTGCGGGCTGCTGGACTTGCCGCGAACCGTACCTAGACCCTTACCACGGAGAACGATATTTCTGTGTGCTGCATTAGTCTCAATTTATTTATTTTTAACAATGCAAAACCAATGACCATTGGTAATTTCACAGACTTCCCACCATAGAGAGGATTTGTTTTATTATTATTTGAATCACAACAGAAACACAAAAATGCAGCCAGGGCAATTAAATGATGTATTTTCAGAGCTGGGTGATTTGCTACAATAGTGGATCTGGACTGCTGGGTTGCAACCCAAAAATGGGTCACAAGCAGTGCTGTATATTATATATAATCTTTTACATTTACGGTAAAAAGCTGTTGTTGCCAATGTTGGGTTGCCACTAGATGCCTAACCCTAACCCTGAATCAAAACCAGTTGAGAAGCACTGGGCTAATTGTAACCTAAGTTAATTTGAAATGACCCCCAAATGAGGTCAATTCACTTTCAGAGTTGATAAAGCAGATTTCACTCCACTTTGTTGTGAGATTACATGATTAGCGGGGCTGCCGTTGGAAAGTTACTAATGATAACAGTTCCATTCTGGCTGGCCAAACGGTCAGTTGAGCTTTGTTTTTCTCCAGTGTCCCTCGGCTCCACCTTCATTTGTGAGGCATAAACATTTGCCTGAACCGCGCGCAGGGAGCTCATTTCTCAACGAGCTTGTGGACAGTTGTCCTGTGGGTTAATGGCTCACCGAAGACCAGAATTCGAGCAGATGAAAGAAAGCACAGGGCCCTCGTTTTCTCTCATTAATCATGCTTGTTTTCTTTTGGCTGATCTTTTCACCCAGTTTTAAGGACCTGTCCGCCTGACTCGGGGGCTCGTCCGAGGTGCAAAGGGCCGCCAGAGGCCTCTAGGAGCCTCTGGATCTCCCAGCTAGAATATCCTTCGGGGGCCCGAATCAGAATGGACTTTAATGGCTTTTGTAATGGCGAATTATAAAGGCAATATGAGGGGAAGAGTAATCGGGGATGGTCTAAGGGGTAGGAAAGCGTACCTCTGAAATATGAAGCGCGCTGCCCTTTTGACAACGTTAACTTAGACATATAAACCCTACAACGTGACATTTTCATGCACCGTGTGTTTTTGTTGCCCCGGGGCAACATGACCACCAAAAAATCATTATCATTTGTAATATTAACAAATTGTTTTGTCAGGTTTTTCAACGGCATCATCATTCCTGTGCTAACAGATTTGTCGTAACTGCGATCAGGGCTTTAAATTCGACCTCAGGCTTAAAAAGTGTGTTTGCGTGTGTGTGTTGCTCAGATTTTGCCTGTATGTACAGACCTGCAATTAGACAAATTAATAATTAATGAAACAGGGATGAACTTTTTCCAATATGTGATATTTTATAACATATCAGCTCTTAATCCGAATAAATAAAATATAATAATGTTTTTTTTTTGTTGTTGTTGTTGTTTTTTACAACTAATATGTTGTATGGAAAAATATTAAAAATAACAGTAAAGTCTTTAATTTATTGATTCATTCCTTTATTTAGTTTATTTATTTTTATCATGATTATTATTATTATTATTATTATTGTTATTATTATTGTTACTATATTTCCACATATTTAAAGTAATTACAGGAGTCTAAAAATTCATGATCATTATTTAACAATAATTATTTATGTAGTCATATATTTATTTATTTATTTTAAACATGTTAAAATGCAAAACTGAGATACTTGTAAGGATATAGGATTACTTAATTATTATTATAATTTTTACAATTTAAAACAAGATAAGGGGAGAAGAAAAAAAAAGAGATATAGAAAGAGCAGAAGAAATACAATTTTGCACTATTTCTAAGTTGCTAATCAAATATAAGCTTTATTCAAGCATTATTAAGGGGGGCCAGAACCCCCAAACCCTAATGTGGATGCTGTACTTCGATATTCTGAAACTCGTTTTAATTTTTTAATTCAATTAAGAACTCAAATTGATTTGTTGAGAATAAAGTCTATAATAATAAAAAATAAAAAAAGTTAGAATGAAAAATGTAAAAGAAAATGAATAAATGAATAAAACGTATTATAAATCCGTTATTCAGTGTTATTTTTATTTTGTGGTACTCCTCTAAGAGACCCTGAGCTAGCCAACATTTGCCTGGAACCTGAGCACTTGACCTTCCTTAAGAATACAAAAAACAAAACCAAAAAAAAGAAGAAAAACAGAAAAAAGTAAACGGATTGGGAGGCCATTGGGAGCCCTCATATCTCATCTCTATTAACGGGTTTACTGGTGACTCCAGGGGTGCTCTTAAAAGTTTACGCCCAGATTTCAGACCACGTTCCCCCTGAAAGAATGAAAGAAATAGGTTAGTTTATGGTTCGCCTTCAGGGTTTTACTGCATGTTTTACTAAAGTTCTCGTTTTAACAGACCCTGGTTCTAATTAGCCAGGCAATGGCACTGCGGCTGGCCCAAAACCTTCCTTTCTTCTCCGAGGGAGAAAGTGAGAGAGCGAGAGAGAGAGACTGTAATTGACTGTTGATCTGGGAGGACACACGCAGGTCAGGTTGGGAGGTGAAGGAGCCCAGATTTCGCTGAGATATGCTGCCACTTCAGGAATGTAATGAACAGCTCCAGTCATAAAATGCTGGGCCCCGTATATCATATCCTTTCTAAACACATTTGTGGTGCAGAAGGTAAATCTGTGTTACCTCGGTCGGCAGGATTGCCTTCACAGACAGTACAGAGAGCACATCATCCCAGATGAAACAGAAGAGCTGAGTGCTTTCAGCAAGTGCACTGACTGAATAAGAGAAGGGGTTTATCTCACATTGCTCCACAGGATATGAGCAAAGAGTGTGTTGGGAGCAGTTTGGGGTAGAGGTCTGCTACCTGACCCGAGTCCGACTGGACCCAACACACTGTCCGGTTTTGGGCCGGGACAGTTTTGCAAGGAAAAAATAAGGTTAGGGTCTAGTTTAAACATATACTGTATATATAAAATATGTCTTAATTAATAATAGTTAATTAATACTTTTTTGTAATTATTCTTTAATTTTAAAGTTTTAACTTTTTTAAATCAGACACCCTTGAACAGACATATTAGGGGCTGTTCACACTGTTTTTGTGTGCATCTGTGCTGTTTCCCAATTGTGGACAAATGTTTTCATTGTGCAGCGTCTCGCTGAACTTCGGCGTCACACACAGGACGGCCACATCTTTTGGACACCGTGTCAAGTTAAGAAGAACTTAATCAACTTGACTGAAAAATGCAACTCGAGACCCCTGCGTTCTGTCTCATTCGTTGCGCTGCATCTGGCTTTTTTTAGTGCAGGTGTCAAAAAGATCTGACATTCTGAAGAAGTTCAGGTTACAAAGAGGACATGTTAAATATGATTCCAGATCAGGGTTGCCATCTTTTCTCCACAATAATAAACAGGATTCTTGAGCAGCTTCACTACAATTCCTTTAAAATGGTAAGTTTTGGCATGTTTCATCCCTAAAATAGGCATCCTGTATGGGACATCTTAAATTCACACAAATTAAGGGATGTCCTGGGTGATATGGGACAGTTGGAAACCCTATTGTAGGGTTATTCTTCACCCAGCAAAGTTTTAGCTTTTCATAAATAGCAAGACAAGTTTGTTTTTATTGTTACCATACTGTTATGAAAGTTTCCTATGATACTTAAATAAAATATTGCAACACATTTACTTGCTTAGCAAATAAATTGTATTGAGACATAGCGATTTCAGTTTCAGGTTAGTTTCAGGCTTAAAATGCGACAGTACCAGCTGGGTTATTTGTTCTCAGGTTCAGGCTTCGACTTAATGTTCGTACGGACCATCTAGTCTGGGGAATGTTATTTTTAAAAGCAACATGTTGGATTAATGCATTACTCCTAATAAAAGTAACATATTATGTTACACATCTCACACCATCATTTGGCTGAAGGCTCTGTCACGATTACCTTTGCACTGTGAAATTCTGCAGGCAAAGAAGGCGTGAGATGACTGTTTTTCTAGTTATATGCTAATGTTTCATTTAGGAAGGACCCCACCAAACCTCACCGAAATGACCTGCTGGTTAAACTGTGATGCACCTCACTGTACTCTGCCTGCATCATCTTTGTCTATTGATGGACTATACTCTTGAAATGGAATACATAGACTATCAATTGCCAACAAAACCCTTCATCAGTCAATTAACAAAGGACAATTGCATCTATGTGAACTTCTGCAGTTAATCCAGGATGGACTTCAATGACACCAGAATGGAGAATTTGGAGTGTGGCATGATTGTTAGAGCCAGACGGGCTGGTTTGAACAGTGTCTAGAATTTACTCAGAATGATGGCAGTTCTGTGGATGGAAATTACTTTTTGATGTGAGAGGTCAACAGAGAATGGCCAGACTCATTCGAGACAAAGTCTACGGTAACTCAGATAACCACTCTGTACAATTGTGGTGAGAAGAACGTCATCTCAGAATGCACAACATGTCGAACCATGAGGAGGATGGACTATAACAGCAGAAGATCACGTCGGGTTCCACTTCACAGAAAGCTGAGTCTGCAGTGGGCACAGGATCACCAAAAGACAGGACATTAAAAGACAGGAAAAACATAGCCTGGTCTGATGAATCCCAATTTCTGCTGAGGCACAATATTTGTTTGCAATATACAGTCAATTGAATCCATTCTATCCTTTGTTGCCTTTTTGATATATGCAAAAAAAATCTGAATATATCTTAAAATATTCTATCCTATTATTTTATATTTCTTATTGTATAAGAGACCACATTTCAGTTACAGCTCAGTTTTGACAAAATGTGTAGTTACTGCCTTTTGGCCTTGCATGACAGAATAGACAAATGAATGAATATCTAAAATAATTAATGATTACACACAGGATTTTATCCTTTCATTTAGAGTTCAGTATTAAGTAAGGAATGCACCATTGAGGACTTCCTGCGGTACATCTGTAAATAGTATCTGTCATTCTGTCTTTCAAAGAGTCAAAAGAGGACAATCTACCAAAGAGGGGAAACCAGTGAGAACGAAAGAGAGAATGAATTATTGAACATGACACACAACTCGTTCGTGTGTGCCAGCAGAGGGTACAAAAGGTACAAATGCCTCAGGCACTCTCATGGGCAGCCCAGGCAGGTCCACACACGCTATCATGGGGACTCATTTATATCTCAGCAAACACAATCTCTGGGGGCAGATATCTGCCAAACTGCTTTGTATCAGCAGCTCAGCCAGGTTCTCCATTCCCACAAGGCTAAACTGAGGGGCCACAGCCAAGATACCAACACTCGCTCGCTTCAGGGGACAACTGGACATGCCTCCTGTGTCATGTTCGCCTGTCGACATAGTGCCAGTGATATTTTGTGTCAGCTGTGTAGGTAACAATCTTTAACAGAAGAGGCAGAAACCTCCCTTGTTCTCTAAGATTGTCTCTTTTGGTTCGTTTCAAGGGTCAGAGAGTGATTCACAAGAATTTTGGCATATATACTGAACAGAAATGGGTATATCTCCAGCAATGTGCACAACGAGAAATCCATAAAAATTGTTTACTGAGTCTGGTGTGGAAAACTTAACCGGCTTGCACAAAGTGTGGACCTGAACCCCATTGAACACCTTTGGGAAGAATTAAAATGCAAACTGCAAGTCAGGGTCCATCATCACTCAACATCAGCGCCTGACCTCACTGATACTCGTGCGTCTGAAAGGGAGTCAATCCCTGCAGCCATGTTCAACATCTAGTGGAAAACATTCCCAGAAGAATGTATTCTGCAATATTTTTTTTACTTGGTTCACTGTTTGGTCCACTTAAAGAGATTTGGGTTTTGGTTCTTCTAAAGAGGTCTCTACTTTGAAAACACTTTGAAGAAAGGGAATTAATACAATTGCTGTGCTGTCCAAGAAATAGAAAGGACAAAAGCTCTTCTTGACCAAACTAGATGTGAGTGAGTTCACTCACATAGGAATTTGTTCCTTTATTAATGAAGATAATTGTTGTCCTTATCATTGCAGGTCATCTCGGCTCTCCAGGTAAATAGATCTAGAGGAAGGTTATGAAAGAGGTAGAGGTAATGTTTCAGTCAGAGCTTAATCAAAACTTGGCTCAAGGTTGACACTTTTTGGAAAATACATTTGCATTATAATAATTATTATTATTATTATTTTTTTTCTGCAAATGAACTCTTTCAGACAGTTCTTGCATCAAAATTCCAAAAGAGAGACCTTTGAGAGGAAACTTTCATTCCTCAATGGTTTCAGCTTTGTCTCAGATATTTCTCTTTCCTTGAGTGAAATAAAACGAAAGAGAAGTGAGAGTACACTGAAAAGTATGTTAACCTAAAATGTGCTTCATGTGGTAGCATCAAAATAAACTGGTTTGATACAAGAAATACATTTTATTTTTAGCATTACTGAAAAGGGGTACAATTTGGTTATCTCATGACTCGGCTTGATGTTCAATATGAGGCTTAGGACTCACAGGGGTTCACCACTCGTTTCGGTTCACGATTCCACAGGCATGTAATGGCTCACCACTCGGTTCAGTTCATGATTCCACAGGCGTGTAATGGCTCACCACTCGGTTCGGTTCACGATTCCACAGGCGTGTAATGGTTCGCCACTCGGTTCGGTTCACAATTCCACAGGCGTGTAATGGCTCACCGCTCGGTTCGGTTCACGATTCCACAGGGGTGTAACTGTTCACCACTCGGTTCGGTTCACAATTCCACAGGCGTGTAATGGCTCACCACTCAGTTCAGTTCATGATTCCACAGGCGTGTAATGGTTCGCCACTCGGTTCGGTTCACAATTCCACAGGCGTGTAATGGCTCACCACTCGGTTCAGTTAAAGATTCCACAGGCATGTAATGGTTCACCACTCAGTTCAGTTCATGATTCCACAAGCGTGTAATGGCTCACCACTCGGTTCAGTTCACGATTCCACAGGCGTGTAACGGTTCACCACTCGGTTCAGTTAAATATTCCACAGGTGTGTAATGGCTCACCACTCAGTTCAGTTCATGATTCCACAGGCGTGTAATGGTTCGCCACTCAGTTCGGTTCACGATTCCACAAGCGTGTAATGGTTCACCACTCGGTTCGGTTCACGATTCCACAGGCGTGTAATGGCTCACCACTCGGTTCAGTTAAAGATTCCACAGGCGTGTAATGGCTCACCACTCGGTTCAGTTAAAGATTCCACAGGCGTGTAATGGTTCACCACTCAGTTAAGTTCATGATTCCACAAGCGTGTAATGGCTCACCACTCGGTTCAGTTCACGATTCCACAGGCGTGTAACGGTTCACCACTCGGTTCAGTTCATGATTCCACAGGCGTGTAATGGTTCGCCACTCGGTTCGGTTCACGATTCCACAGGCGTGTAATGGTTCACCACTCGGTTCAGTTCATGATTCCACAGGCGTGTAATGGCTCACCACTCGGTTCAGTTAAAGATTCCACAGGCGTGTAATGGCTCACCACTCGGTTCAGTTCATGATTCCACAGGCGTGTAAGGGTTCACCACTCGGTTAGGTTCATGATTCCACAGGCGTGTAATGGCTCACCACTCGGTTCAGTTAAAGATTCCACAGGCGTGAAATGGTTCACCACTCGGTTCAGTTCATGATTCCACAGGCGTGTAAGGGTTCACCACTCGGTTAGGTTCATGATTCCACAGGGGTGTAACGGTTCACCACTCTGTTCGGTTCACGATTCCACAGGGGTGTAACGGTTCATCACTCGGTTCAGTTCATGATTCCACAAGGGAGTAACGGTTCATCACTGCTTTATATATATATATATATATATATATATATATATATATATATGTATATATTCATTTTAAACGAGATTATAAAAGTGAAAAAAGAGGGTGTCCATTGTTATTTTGTGTTAAATAATGCATTAACAAATGCAACTTTATTGTAAGGCGTTACTGTTATTTGTTATTGAAATAGTTTTATTTAATTCTGCACACTGCATTTTAAAGCTTCTGCTTGTGTTTTTGTAATTGATTTTTGTGCAGATAATTTGTTGAAATAAAGCCACCTACTGGCACTAAGACAACCACAAAAGGCAAATGAATCAGAAAGGTCTCAGAGAAGAGGAACGACACAGTCATCCCTCAAGTGTTTAATGGACTGAATGATTAAGCTAGTACAGTAGATTCAAATGTGTTTAAACCAGGACACTTCTGTCCAAAGACACTTTTGCCCTGCAAGTTAATTAAGATGTTTGTTGACACATCCACATGTAGTCTGTAATACCTAACCATTTGGAATGATGTTGTACTAAGTTGATATTATGTCGCTGTGCTTTACATTTACTTTTATGACCAAATATGCTGTCAGTTTTAATTTAAATATATTTTTATTTGCCACAGCTTTGACTTTATTGATTTGTTAAGACATTTTAATGCATTTTATTCTAACAAGTTAATCAAATTTGGCAAAAAATATATTAGAGTTTGTTTTTTTATTATATCATGTTTTCCAGCATTTTCACTCTAAAACCATTTTAAAGCAACATCTTGGGCTTTAGGGTATTTACAGGATTTTATTAGCAACTCTAGTTGCCAGGTAACTACTTTGATTCAATAGATTTACAAAAGATGACTGTAAAGTAGATTCATTAAAAAAATAAAAAATACTGTATTTCACATCACAACAGTAAGCTGTAATTATGATATATACTGTAATGTGTTTTACAGCAATTAACATGTACTTTATTGGCAGCTTTTTTGCCAGGTAATTCCTGTAAATTCTACATTAAATTATTTTTTTCACTGTTTTGTTATTATTTTTATTTCTTCAGAATCCAGAAATCCGTTTAATGCTTCTTATGGCACAAAAGCGGCATCCACATTGTGTACACTGTGGAATTGACATTCTCTTTACCCCATAACAGGGGTGGATCTAGAACTTTTTTCATGGGGTGGCAAGGTGATGGTATAAATACTATTAGGGGTGGCAAAAACAAAGCAAGTGCCCATTTCTTATGGATTAAAGTACCAATCCCTATTTTAGAGAAAAACATTTACTACAACTAACCTAGTCGATGCTGTCAGCCTGTAGTCGACTAGTCACTCTCCATATGATTTATAAAAGGTGTCTGCATGAAATACAGCAGGTGTGAAGCCCAGTGGCTCTGCATTGAAATGGCGCAGTGGCTCAAATTTAAGATGCCTGACTCACAATACAAGTTTGTTTACTGTGTCACTCTGCTCAACAATGCAACATATCAACAATAATCTTACCAGCCCTCTAAAAAAAAAAAAAAAAGAGTACATATTTCTCTGAAAGTGTAATACACATTGATGTTGAACGTTTTTAAAGACGTGTCTTTTTCAAGATGCCCTTCTGTCTTTGTGTCATTCCAGGATGCAGTCGTTACCTCTCCGCTTCTGACGGCCAAGGGCGCTGCCTCACTTGTCTGGGCAGATATCACACCGAGGCAGCGTTTGTGGATGGTTCACATTCTCACTGCGAGAACATGACCATGACTTTCCTTCTTCTGGGGGAAAGCCACTCTAGATGCCCCCCCACGTCGCACCTTCTACCCACGGTTATAGGGCTGGTGCTGGAGGCGATTTTGGGAATTGAATGGGCTTGGTTATGCCGGGTAAATCCCCACGCACCACCCGTACCCCAGCACGTTCGTCTGCCCCCGTCCGGTCCCGAGATGAGACCGGCTCGCCTTATGGCCAGTCTGATGTCTCTTTTGAAGCCTTGAGCTGGATGAGAGTTTCGCCCCTGCATCGGAGTGCTTCTTGGCAGACTCCGGCGCAGGGGACTCGACTGGGCTAGTGGTGGTGGCTGGCCAGGACCATCTGACTCGGCTACACAATTCAGTTAGCCAGGTGCCCGCCCTGCTTCATCGGCATCCACTTAACCTTGATGCAGGGTGAAAATGCCACCACTCTGCGTGCGGAGATCGCAACACTTCTGCGCAAGGACGCAATAGAGCCTGTCCCTTCAGCCGAGATGGAGAACAGATTCCATTACGTACAGCCCTTACTTCATCGTACCCAAGAAAAGCGGTGAGTTGCGGCCAATCTTGGACCTTCGAGTTCTGAACCGGGCCTTACACAGAGTCCCGTTCAAGATGCTGACGCAGAAACGTATTCTGACCTGTGTCCGGCATCAAAACTGGTTCGCCGGTAGACCTGAAGGACTCATACTTTCACGTCTCAATTTTACCCCATCACAGACCCTTTCTACCGACAGCCAGGCGTATCATTACAAGGTCCTCCCCTTTGGTCTGTCCCTGTCCCCTCGTGTCTTCACGAAAGCCGAAGAGGGAGCTCTTGCCCCAATAAGGGATGTGGGCATTCGTATACTTAACTACCTCAATGATTTTCTAGTCCTAGCACACTCTCAACAGTTGCTCTGTGCACACAGGGACTTGGTGCTCAGGCACCTCAGCCGTTTAGGCCTTCGGGTCAACCAGGAAAAGAGTAAGCTTTCCCTGGTTCAGAGCATCTGTTTTCTCGGTTAGACTCGGTGTCAAAGGCAGCGCGCCTCACAAGCGAGCACGCACAGTCGGTGCTGAACTGCCTGAGTACGTTCAGACCGGGCACAGTGGTTCCACTGAAACAATTTCAGATGCTCCTGAGCGTTACCATGCAAATTCTGTTTGCCAATTCTCATTGACCTTTTCTCAAAGATAAGAGGTAACTGAGGCTCTCAAGAGAGAACCCTAGTGTCACTACATTGACACGTCTCGTTCCCTCCACCAGGGAACGGAAGTTACGACAGTAACGGAGACGTTACAATTGTAAAAACGACTCCTGTTAACCTCAACCTATAATAGTCTAATATAATGTTTGATTAATATGTAAGAACAAGCATTTGTTTTTAGCATTATAACATGTGTTAATTGGATAATTTGACAAGTATTGTATGAAAGTTGCCCTTTTTATTTATGTTATTACTGCATATCATTGATTTATAATGCATGTGTAATTGACTTAAGTCATCAATGAACACCTTTACAAACCCTTAAAAATGGGAACAATTGTGTAAAGTGTCACCATAATTACATTTTTGGGGACAAATTTCTGAAAAATGTCCCCAAAAGTTAGCTATATCTGAAAAAGGCAAACATGGCAAAAGATACAATTTAAAGATTGAGTTCTCATTTGTATTTTTTTCTGTATTAAGAGGAGAAAGAATAAA
Organism: Xyrauchen texanus; assembly: GCF_025860055.1. NCBI lineage: Eukaryota > Metazoa > Chordata > Actinopteri > Cypriniformes > Catostomidae > Xyrauchen > Xyrauchen texanus. Next base: position 38,479,234 of record NC_068298.1, read on the forward strand.
AGAGAGATTGTGTGTGTGTGTGTGTGTGTGTGTGTGTGTGTGTGTGTGAGAGAGAGAGAGATAGAGAGAGAGATAGATAGATAGAGAGTAATCATACACTCACTAGCTCATCCCCATAAAACAGCAGGGCCTTCCTGTTTGTTATAGCCAACTGTGTTTGCACAAGACCGTAAGCGCACCACAGAGCCGGAAGAAAGAAGTGAAATTGGGAAAGCTCCATCCATCATATCATTTTCAGGAGTGAAGTAATAATCTCTCCAAGTCTGCGGCTCCGCATGATGAGCTCTGGGGTGCTCGCAATCGCATGTGGTCTGCAGCAGTTGTTGGGGAAATACTTGGTGACATGAATAACTCCACCGATCTAAACAGTAGCCTTCCCTTTGAGCGGTTACACTCCTCCTGCGCAACCTTGAATCACAGCCAAATGCATGAGGCGAGCTGGTTAATTGACATAACAGGCCCTTCATCTCTCTCAGGCCTGCAGTGGGTGAAAGAAAGTGAAGTTTAAAGATGTACAAGTGGTCAGCTGACACTTTAAAGCGCCCCGTTATATGTGAAGTCACTCTCGTTCTGTGATCTCTGTAAAGGGCTCTCTGATACAACAATTACAGCCATCTTAAAGAATTTCATACCTTCTGTTTGGAGCATTTCCAGCTCTTTGTAAACGACACCATATGTATGTGTGAGTGTGTGTGTGTGTGTGTGTGTGTGTGTGTGTGTGTGTGTGTGTGTGTGTGTGTGTGTGTGTGTGTGTGTGTGTGTGTGCGTATGCGTGCGTATGGGTATGAGTGTGTTTTACTCAAATGTGTATTGTATAACTTATTAACTAACTCTATACCTACATACCTTCTTAACAAACTAAAGAAAATAACAAACTGACCACATAATGACATTAACTAACTAAATAATTTACTGATATTCATATGGTACACTTTGTAAACTGTACTCTGTTGATAACACAGGATAAAATTTTTTTTAACTATTTTAGCCAATACCCCATATTTTCATTTGTCTTGTAAAACAGTAAGGTACAAGAGAAGTCGTTACCCTTATGATTTTATTCAAATGGGGTTGAGAACACATGAACAGCATGGGGAGATTATGAATGCTGTCTCCTGTGGCTCCTGAGGGGATTTGGAGAGGAGCACAGTAAGCTTGGCTTTATTACATCTAATACGGCTGGGTACCCAGCGAGCACTTGGGGAGGCACAGAGATATAATAATATGCCTTCTCTGTGCTGTCGCCCTGCATTAGTGTCTCCTCTACTTCAGCGGTTGTGACAGAGACAAATGAGGGAGTTTTTCCAGCTCGGCCGGATCATCCGTTACTGCCAGTTCCGTGCGATAGATCACCGCAGTTAAACGTAGCAATAGATCACAGCGTAAAGCAGACTCGCTCGTGAGTGTAACCCGCAAGAGAGTTGTTACAGATCAGTAGCTGACTAATGCACATGTAGGTAAGACTCAGGTCCCGTTAGCTGACACCCACATGCCCATTAAGCCCCATATAAATGAGACCACATCGCCACGCCAACCTTATCCAGAACTCTGGCACAGAACAGGATTGGCGTTTACTGTAAATTATGGTACCGGTGACATTTTGACCTTTGGGATAGCTTAGCTGAAACTCTCTTATGCTCTATACACACACACACACACACACACACACACACACACACACACACACCGAAAAACAATATTAAACAGCTTATATAGTTGTTGTCCCACAATAAAAAGACAGTCTGCAAACAAAGGCACTTAAAATTCAACAGTACGGTGGTGGGAAATTAGCTGATAAGTATTCTGCAGCATCAGTTCTTTGTTTGTTTCTTAATTAGCAGAAAATAACAGACATCTCTAAATAGCAAAAATTGTTTTTTCCATACCTTATGCTGTTAGTAAGGCAGCGAATTAGCACTGCAGCAAGCATTCAGGATTTCAATTAATTCACATCAACACAGATGTTCCATCCTGTCTCCTAAATGCAGGCTAATTCTTATGCTAATAGATGTCATCATACAGACACACAGCAGTAATGATGAAACGTTAGCAAAACAAAACAAACCCTGCTCATATCCACCAGTGCTGGGGAAGTTTCTTTAGAATTTTAGCTTCTATAGCTAAACTACTATAGAAGTCAAGGTACACTTTTTTATTAAATGTAGCTACACTGCAAGCTTCTAGCTAATATACTGTATAATCAGATGTTATAATGTTTTTTTTTAGAGCAGTATTTGTCTGGCAGAAAAACAATTTAAAGTGACAGTATTAAGCATTTGAACCGATAAATTAACTATGAATGAATCCACTAAAAGCATTTTGAGTTTACCTACATATGAGAAAGAAGACACTTGGGTATTGGATGTGCTTTTGATATTGTGTGCACAAACTTTTTACATATTAATAGAGATGTAGCATTTAGTGTTACAAAGCTACTTGTTTGAAAAAGTAACTAGAATAGCATTGGAACAAGTTTTAACCAGGGACTCAAAACGAAATGTTTTTCATTCGTTCTGATCAGAAACAGTATTTTCATTTTCGGTCCGGTGCTGGTGTTCCGCAGCCTCTTTTCCAAATGGCAACCAGTTAGAACAAAATAAAAGAACAGAACAGTTAATAACTAGGGTGAACAGATTCTGCTTGTGGAAATCAGGACAGCAAAAATGAAATTGACGTATCCTTACCTAGGCGCAGAGCAATGCAAAGTAACTGTTGTCACCTTGTACTTTTCCCAGGCAGCAATTTTTCTCAGTGTGTGAGCTTGTCTTTCAAGAGTTTATTGTAAAATGCAGAGCAGTCCAGTCCAAAAATTAAGACATAAGAATTGAATTGCCTTCATGACTGTTACACTGAGTCAAGAATTATCCAGTATCCATGCTGTGCACTTTAATGAGAACACTTGTTCCACAGATGCAAATGTCCTAGGCAGGCATAAAACAGACACCTCGACGACCTTGGGTAAGACTCCGAAGTTGATGGTCTTGCTCTCCAGCTCACGAAAAACATCTGTCCATCTCTCAGACAAGGTGATCTTGTTCATGTTGCATTTTTTTCAAGCAAGCCCACTCATCAAAGAATGTGGTTTCTGGAGTAGAAGTGTTCGAGGCTTTCCACTCTGGAATATCTCTCAGTAGGGCCCACTCAGGTTTTTCCTGTGCTCTCCAATAAAAGGCTCCAATTTTGGAGGTAGTCTACCGATGCTGAATAAAAGTTTCACACTGCACAAAATAAATCATCCGCTCGGATGTCACCAGCTTCAACCAGGCCATCCAAATTCTCCCCAATTTGGAATGTTTGATTCCCAATGCGCTCTAAGTCCTCATGGTGGCGTAGTGACTCGCCTCAATCCATGTGGCGGAGGACGAATCTCAGTTGCTTCTACTGTCAACCCGCGCATCTTATCACATGGCTTGTTGAGGGCATTGCAACGGAGACATAGCACGTGTGGAGGCTTCGTGGCATCCACGCACAACTCACCATGAGCCCCAACGAGCGAGCGAACCACATTATAGTGACCACGAGGAGGTTACCACATGTGATTCTACCCTCCCTAGCAACCGGGCAAATATGGTTGCTTAGGAGACCTGGCTGGAGTCACTCAGCACACCCTGATATTCGAACTTGCGAACTACAGGGGTGGCAGTCAGCGTCTTTACTCGCTGAGCTACCCAGGCCCCGTATCCAACTGCTTTTTAATGTCCTATGTGGTATGAATGATTCCTCCAGCCTAGCCTGCAAGACTTTTCACAGGTTATGAATGTGCAAAGCCACTTCTGTGGCTGATATGTTGGTCTTGCTCTTCTATCTCCAGTGCACGGTTAAAAGTGGCTGTTGCTTGAGTGCGAAGCCAATCAAAAGTTTAGTGCAAGGATCACTGAAAATGTCTCATAGAAACATTTTTCTTGAGAAAAAAGTATGCACGCTGACCATTGAAAATGGGTAGTATTCTTTCAAGAGCTGGATCAAGAGAGAGGAAACGTGTGTTGCCATGCTGCAGTGATTTCTGATAATCCAGCAACACAAAAGTGAGTACATTGCATATGACAGCTTCAGATTTGGTGCGAACAGAAGAACATTTCTGATCATACAGTTTCATGATCAATTTCGCAATACAGTCAACCGACTGAAAACTATGATCATACACAGCAGAATGATAAGCAAAAAGTACTTCACTTGCGTGCACCTTGTCAGATTCTGAACTCTGATTCATAAAAAAATTGCTAACACTTGGTGTGGCACACTTTCTTTTAGCAGCATTACATGCTTTTTTTATATGAACATGCGGTGCGATGTCGGTGCAGCCTCCATGGGCAATGGAAAAGAGAACTCCACAAATCTCACACCTCAATTTACTAGGCTCTGTCTGTAACTCCTTTTTTAGACATGTAAACTATTTTTGAAGACCCTCATTAATTGTACACACACATGCTTCTTTGACATTTTTCCATCTGTGTGCTATTTCAAACTGATTCTTCAATCAGTTCACTAACTGGACTTGAGTGTAAACACAATTTTAGTGTGATCAAATAATTTTCTAACCTTTTCAGTGTAAAGTTAAAGGGTAACTAAACACCTGCTCAGAGTCTGACTCCACCCACTAGAAATATTTGAAAATGCAGGAAAAGTGGGCAGACCCCGGCGGGAATAGAGGGAACGAACCGAGTGCGTGGCTGGGCGGGGGCACCTGAGACTCGTAGTGACGGATTAATTGACAGCTGCTGTCAGACTCTATGTTATTATTATTCCTCACACGGTCACAAGACGACATGTACATGAATCTGGCATGGTGAGCTGAAACCTGCTTATGTCAGCTGTCACCGCTTACGTCACGAAGTACCGCAACAGCCAATAAGAAAATTCAACTGCAGTAGCCACCGTTCAACCTGAAGAGGGCAGCACTCAGATGTTTTTACACCATATATTGTAGAATTAAAACACTTTATACACAAATGTCAAAAAAATTACTTGAATCAATGACCAGTACTAATAAAGCCCCATGCTTACAGATCATTAACTACAAAAAGTTGGTTTAGGGTTTAGTTACCCTTTAAAGCTAATTTTACAACTTTGTTGCCAAGATGACATACCCTAAACCGACGTAAAAATGACAATATATACAACTTTACAGCTCAAATAATACACAAGTTTTAACAGAAGAATGGATGTAAGTGCTTATGTCTGCATTGAAACCTTCCAAAAAGGGTTCACTTCCATTTTAAGTGCCTTTTGCTTTTTTAAAGAAGATGAGGGATAAATAAATTATGCCACAATTGCTGTTGATTGGGCTTAACTTGTGTTAAACCTGGAATATTCCTTTAAGTTCGCCGAGTCGCTACTTTTAGTACTTTTACTTTAATTTACTCCCAGTCACTGATCTCCACAAAGCAATAGCAGAGACTTTAGGCCAAGGTCTTCCTGACTATTTTTAACAGACATCTCAATCGCTTACGCCAACATGACATGACGGTTCATGGAGGGCTGTTAAAATTGTCACAGTAACAAAGAGTTGGTCATTTGCCCTCTGACCTTGTACAATGAAGATAGTATGAGAGAGACAAACAGCGAGACATCATCAGCGGCTTCTGTTCTTTCCTGTGTTCCCTCTGCTAAAACAAACCAATAAATACCTGCCATAATCAAAGGCCGGATGTGCCAATGTGACAAATGAGGGCAAGACATGAAACAACAGCTGTGCACGTGTCTTCATCGGTCTGAAAAATACATACGCTGCAGGAACTCTGGGAAATTAGGACAATCCTTACTCAAAGTGGAAGCTGTCATCATATAAGTCTCACTGACATAAACGCCTTTCCATGATCAGATAGTATGATGATGGTCTTTTTTAGCTCCTGGTGTTGAGGTGTGGGAACCAAGGTTACGGAATGTCGTGCCTAAGCACAGAAGCCATTCCATTGTTTATTTAGTAGAATTTTTATATTGATGATCCTTTGTTTGGTTCCAGCATTTGCGTAACACCGACTGGTGCTAATAGACCTCAAGAGTACCCTCTCCGAATTACAAGAGTCTATTACAGTCGCCGTTACACAATAGCCCGGTTTAAGTATGCAGACAATGTCGATGTTTCCTTTGCGTAAAACAATGACATGCTGAGTGGCTGTTATGTAATATACTAGCATACACTTCCAAGGTACCAGATTTTTATCATAAAGGAAAAACAGAGCCAGACAACAAACATAGAGTGACATCAGAAATTCAAAAATGCAGGTTGAAGATCTATACAAGTTTATTTCACATCATCCTGCATGGAGGCTAAAAGCCAAGATTAACCTACTGAAATAAGACTATCCATCAAGCATGTATCCGTGTGATCTATTTGTCTGATTAAATGGTTAATTAATCCAAAAAATTAAATTACATTGTTATTTACTTACCTTCTTTTTGAAGAATCATTACACAACTCTTTGCATAAAATGTAAGTTCATAGTGACCAGGGTCATTGAGGAACGTTAGCCTGATCACTTTATTATATGTAGCTTTTTGTCCGTAACACATAAAATGCAGATTTGTACGTTTTAAAAGACGCTGAAATGTAAAATATGAATGTACTGTCAGCATCAAAAAAAATAGTTTTTAACGTATTTACAGCTTTGGAAATATTTACAAATCTTTTATGTTATAAATATATTACATAGATACATTTTTAATATTTTGTATATATTTTAAATCTCTTATCCCTTCCCTTAAACATAACCACTTTTCAACAATATATAAAACGCATCAGGCAGTTAAAAGTACAATGACAATAGTACATCTGAACCATTTACTATTTTATATTTTTTAGCCATTGATCCCACCATTTATATATATATACGGTGCATCCGGAAAGTATTCACAGCGCTTCACATTTTCCACATTTTGTTATGTTACAGACTTATTCCAAAATGGATTAAATTCATTATTTTCCTCAAACTTCTACAAACAATACCCCATAATGACAATGTGAAAGAAGTTTGTTTGAAATCTTTCCAAATTTATTAAAAATAAAAACGAATAAAATCACATGTACATAAGAATTCACAGCCTTTGCTCAATAATTTGTTGAAGCACCTTTGGCACCAATTACAGCCTCAAGTCTTTTTGTGTTTGATGCTACAAGCTTGGCACATCTATTTTTGGGCAGTTTCTCCCATTCTTCTTTGAAAGACCTCTCAAGCTCCATCTGGTTTGATGGGGAGTGTCAGTGACAGCCATTTTCAGATCTCTTCAGAGATGTTCAAATGGGTTCAAGTCTGGGCTCTGGCTGGGCCACTCAAGGACATTCACAGAGTTGTCCCGTAGCCACTCCTTTGTTATCTTGGCTGTGTCCTTAGGGTCGTTGTCCTGTTGGAAGATGAACCTTCGCCCCAGTCTGAGGTCCAGAGCACTCTGGAGCAGGTTTTCATCAAGGATGTCTCTGTACATTGCTGCATTCATCTTTCCCTCGATCCTGACTAGTCTCCCAGTTCCTGCCGCTGAAAAACATCCCCACAGCATGATGCTGCCACCATGCTTCACTGTAGGGATGGTATTGGCCAGGTGATAAGCGGTGCCTGGTTTCCTCCAGACATGACGCTTGCCATTCAGGCCAAAGAGTTCAGATTTGGTTTCTCATGGTCTGAGAGTCCTTCAGGTGCCTTTTGGCAAACTCCAGATTGGCTGTCATGTGCCTTTTACTGAGGAGTGGCTTCCGTCTGGCTACTCTACCATACATGCCTGATTGGTGGAGTGTTCATCTGGAAGGTTATCCTCTCTCCACAGAGAAATGCTGGAACTCTGTCAGAGTGACCATCTGGTTCTTGGTCACCTCCCTGATTAAGGCCCTTCTCCCCTGATCGCTCAGTTTGGCCGGGCGGCCAGCTCTAGGAAGAGTCCTGGTGGTTCCAAACTTCTTCCATTTATGGATGATGGAGGCCACTGTGAACATTGTGCCCTTCAATGCTGCAGACATTTTTCTGTACCCTTCCCCAGATCTGTGCCTCGATACAATCCTGTCTTGGAGGTCTACAGACAATTCCTTGGACTTCATGGCTTGGTTTGTGCTCTGACATGCACTGTTAACTGTGGGACCATATAGACAGGTGTGTGCCTTTCCAAATCATGTTCAATCAACTGAATTTACCACAGGTGGACTCCAATCAAGTTCTAGCAACATACATTTTGAGTGTCATGGCAAAGGCTGTGAATACATGTGATTTATTTTTATTTTTAATACATTTGCAAAGATTTCAAACAAACTTCTTTCACTTTGTCATTATGGGGTATTATTTGTAGAAGTTTGAGGAAAATAATGAATTTAATACATTTTGGAATAAGCCTGTAACTTAACAAAATGTGGAAAAAGTGAAGCGCTGTGAATACATTCCGGATGCACTGTATATACCACAGTTAGTTCCGGTCCTCGAATCTGATTGGACGAGCAGGAGCACTGATGGTGTGACACTATCAGCACTCCGACGCTTCACTATGTATCACTCCACTTGTTTTCATGCTGTTCTAAACTAAAGTGTAAGAGCAGTGCAGATCTGTTAGGAGTTTTCTGTCTTTATTTTGAAATTACATATGTTAGCCAGCAGGTGGTGGCAAAAGATAATTTTTGTGTGTAATATGAGCCAGTTGGTGAAGCAATGTGAATCCATTAGTCATTGTTTACAAAGAACAGCGCTCCGTGATTGCTCATATTACTAATACATTACCAAAGCTAGGAAATAGAAAACTTCAGGAATAAGGCACATCATTGCTGAAAGACACAACTGATTTATTACAGAACTCAAGGTGCTTACCTTTTATCAGAGTTTCCACATTGGATACATACTGTTTAAAATGACATTGATGGTAGTGAATGACTCTTGTGCACCATCTACTGAAAAATAGGGAGGGATACCCCCACTTGGACGGCTATTTTCCACTGAGAAATCTGATTTTCATAAAGCTGACAGCATCTGTGCTTGGGTGTGGCAACAGTTGATCTCACTCTCTCTCTCTCGCTTTCTCTCTCTGTCTCTCTCTCTCACACACACACACACACACACACACACACACACACACACACACACACACGTTGTGTTTCCATGTTTAATGGGGACTTTCCATAGACATAATGGTTTTTATACTGTACAAACTTTATATTCTATCCCCTAAACCTAACCCTACCCCTAAACCTAACCCTCACAGAAAACTTTCTGCATTTTTACATTTTCAAAAAACATAATTTAGTATGATTTATAAGCTGTTTTCCTCATGGGGACCGACAAAATGTCCCCACAAGGTCAAAAATTTCGGGTTTTACTATCCTTATGGGGACATTTGGTCCCCACAAAGTGATAAATACACGCTCACACATACACACACACACACACATCCATCCATCTTTCCTCGTTTATCCAATGACTGTATATATATATATATTGTTGTCCTTAAGCCATTTTGCCACATCTTTGGAGGAATGCTTTGGGTTATTGTCCATTTGGAAGACCCATTTGCGACTGAGCTTTAACTTCCTGACTGATGTCTTGAGATGTTGCTTCAATACATCCACATAATCTTCCTTCCTCATAATGCCATCTATTTTGTGAAGTGCACCAGTTCCTCCTGCAGCAAAGCATCCCCCACAACATGATGCTGCCACCCCCATGCTTCACGGTTGGGATGGTGTTCTTCGGCTTGCAAGCCTCACCCTTTTTCCTCCAAATATAACAATGGTCATTATGGCCAAATAGTAAAATGTTTGTTTCATCAGACCAGAGGAAATTTCTTCAAAAAGTAAGATCTTTGTCCCCATGCACACTTGCAAACTGTAGTCTGGCTTTTTATGGTGGTTTTGGAGCATTGGCTTCTTCCTTGCTGAGCAGCCTTTCAGGTTATTGTCAATATAGGACTCGTTTTACTGTGGATATAGATACTTGTCTGCCTGTTTCCTCCAGCATCTTCACAAGGTCCTTTGCTGTTGTTCTGGGATTGATTTGCACTTTTCACACCAAACTACATTCATCTATATGAGACAGAATGTGTCTCATTCCTGAGCGATATGATGGCCGCATGGTACCATGGTGTTTATACTTGCATACTATTGTTTGTACAGATGAACTTGGTACCTTCGGGCATTTTTGAAATTGCTGCCAAGGATGAACCAGACTTGTGGATGTGCACAATATTTTTTCGGAGGTCTTGGCTGATTTCTCTAGATTTTTCCATGATATTATGCAAAGAGGCACTGAGTTTGAAGGTAGGCCTTAAAATACATCCACAGGTACACCTCCAATTCAGTACACCTCCTATCAGAAGCTAATTGTCAAAATTTTCCAAGCTGCTTAAAGGCACAGTTAACTCAGTGAATGTAAACTTCTGACCCACTGGAATTGTGATATAGTCAATTAAAAGTGAAACAATCTGTCTGTAAACAAGTGAATCAATCTGACTGTAAAAAAAAAAAACATCAGCGGCGGCCCGTGCTTTTTAAGTCTAGGCCTCCAGTACTGACTTTTGCCATTTGTCTAAATACATTATTGTGATTTATATATATGGCTGATAAATTAAATCACAATAATGTATTTAGAAAAATGGCAAAAGTCAGTACTAAATTAGTCCAAACTACAATGTGCTGGATTTGAAGTGCTCTCTGACTCCCTGTAAAAAAAAAAAATAGTTAAAAAAAAAACATTTTATCCAGTTTGTCTCAAACAGAGTTGTCTGAACCAAAAAATGTAATATTGAACAGTGTTGCTGTTGTGTGAGTTCCCCGCATGCACTGCAACATGAATAAATTATGTGGTTAGAGTTATTGATTTATTCCTTGCTGTTTGCTGATTTTTTTTATGTTTTTGTTGTTTTTTGTTGCCACTGTTAGTTAATAGTGGCAACATCTTAATGAAGTTTGTTGAGGGTCACCGTTATTGAAGTTTCTGTGTTAAGGATTGAGGTCTATTGTGTGTTCTAATTTTTAGTTGGCTGAAGTAGAAATTAGTAGTTCTCTCAACAATAATTTTTGCATTTAGTGAACAAACAAATTAATATTAAAATGTTAATGAGAGAACACCAAAATCTTACTGCATCACGTTGCATTCAATTGTTACGTTTGTTCAACGATTATTTTTTACAGTGACAGCAATACTGGCAGGACTATATACAAATAATAATTAGATAACTTTGGCCAGGTATAACTTTTGTCCAAAACAAAACAGAGCACCATTTAAATAGTCCAAGTCCTCTGATGCAATATGACAGAGGAACAAACAGCATACAGGTTTATAAATAAAGTATTTTAGAAGGCAGCACAAGGTGGTTGTCAACCATTTGGAATAGTCTTCGCATTGGAAGCATGTCTATGATGCCTTGAAATGCTGTCTAGGTAGAGAGCTTGCTAGATTTTAGAACAAAGCTTCTGTTTTTGCTTTGAAAGGAAGCCTGTTTTACCTGCCTTAGTCCAGGATGTAGCACAACAGGTGTATGGAACACAACTGGGGTCACATTGTTCACATCTGGCTTCTAAAGACTGGTAAATGTAAAGCAAACCCAGGGAGAGACTCCAGGATATTAGAATATTATTTATCTCTGCTGTCAAAAATATGACAGCCAATAAAATCCAGGGAATGCTGGGTAAACAATACACTGGATAGACTCAAAAAAAGATTTTAACATGAATCCTTAAATGCAGATGAGCCTATTATTATGTATTCAATGTATTGCTTTTGATCCCCCCTCCCAAAAGAAATGTAAAGGAGTAGTTCACCTAAACATTACAATTATTTAGTTCTACTCACTCTCATGTACAGTTTAAATATCCAGAATAAAGAATGAGAGCCACTGTCGAGGTGGGTATTTTCGGGTTGTCTGTTTCTCATACAAAGCCAGCCTGATCTCATGAACTTTATGTGACCGTGGCAACATTTTTGCAAAACCATATTACTGTAGTTTACCAGTAAAATGTCCATCAGGGGCTGCTGAAAGTGAGTGAAGGTTATTGGATAAAAATTACCTCCCTAACCTAAAACTTTAACTTAAATCTAACCAATAGTGTTTTAAAAGCAAATTGAACAAAACAGACAACTAAATCTAAATCGACAACTAAACCTAACTGATAGTGGGCAAAAACAAAATGCGAAATGAAAAGCACATTTTATGAAGCAACCATGTCATTTCATATTGCTTCTATGATACTCTCGTCTCACGTTTAAATTTGTGCGTTTGGCTGGGCTTGAACCGTGGTTTCAAAACTTCCAATCAGAAGTCCAAAAGTCCAAAATCTGCTGAGGTGAGCTAACACAGAAGCTAATCACAACAGAATAAGTGAGTGAATGTAGGTGGGTCTGTAATACAAGATGTAATATATGTTAAAATATAGTTTTTGAAATGATGCATTAGATTAAAAGTGTTTCGATATCATAACATAGCAGCATGTGAATAATTGAGCAAAAAAAAAAAAATTTTATTAACTCATACTACAGTTGTTTTAGCACCTCAGGTGTTAATTTCACCACAAAAACTGCGAAGCACAATGCGTCACATAAAATTCAGTTTGCAAAAATTGAGTTATAATAACATGAATTCTATGAAACTAGTTGCACAAAGCTATTATAAGAATTCAGAGGACTTGGAATATAGCAGGGGTAGGTAAAAATCTTCATTTTATCAATGTCGATATCGATTCTTAAATCGCAAGATCGATCTTTTACTCTTTGCTCAACCCTCCAAATCACTCACATTTGCAAACAATTTTGAGCTATGTGACTAAAATGTGTATATTTATATATTTATATGTGTATATCTTGATAAAGCCACTCAAGTCTCTAGTTAAAGTGCTCATCTACAGAAGCTCTTTACAGAAATGGCGGTTTTGTTGAGACAGTACCAGTTTTAGAACATGTTCAAGAAATCAATGTAAATACTTGTAAAAAATACAAATGATGCAATTAAACAATAAATGTAAAAAACTATTATACATTAAATATAATATCTTATTTATTGATTGAACTCAAGCATCTGTTGATTTTTAAAAAGCCAAAACATGACCAAAATTATTAAAAAATAATAAAATATAATTAGCAAAATGTATATATTTGTAATGTACCTATTTAGAAGGTCCCCATTATAATTAACAGTATTATCTGGAAAATAATGTATTTCATATTTAAGCATATATATACAGGGTTGGGAGGGTTACTTTTGAAATGTATTCCACGACATATTACAGAATACATTCTGTAAAATGTAATTTGTAATGTATTCCATTAGATTACACAAGATAAGTAACATACTCTAAATACTTAGAATACGGATTTGAATGGATTACTTTTTCAGCACATTTAGATTTCTTTTGACTTGTTTTGACTATAAAAACGCTGCCAGTATAGTAAGACAAAATAAGTCTTGGTTCCTGTTGTAAGCTCCATTTCCTGATGGAGGGAACGAGACGTTGTGTCAATGTAGTGACACTAGGTGTCGAACTTGGGAGCCCCAATCACTTTATATTGTCACCTGATATTTGAGAGAAGGCCAATGAGATTTGACATACGGGTATAAAAGGATACGGCTTGCATCCACTCATTCAGGTTTGTGCTGAAGAAATGAAAATGAAAATTAACTTAGCTAGGACCAAGATATATTTGCACCGGGGAAGGTGTTCTTTTACCCCACAGAGAAAGGACACCATGGAGACCGCATCCTGCCCAAAGGGAGGTTAACATGTGGAGAGCACATCACATGGACTTACCAACCGAAAAGTACCACACATGGAAAAGAGTCCCTGTGGTAGGTCCTACCTGGAGCAGAGCTCTGCTCAGGGGAAGAAACAGGTTTACCGTCAGGGAAACTGTACCACGTAAAATGACTCATATGGGATTACCGACAAGAAACCACTACACATGGAGCACCTATCCCAAGTACCTGACAGGGCATACTTCACGAGTACTGGCCCAAAACCCCGAAAGGTGTACGGGGTGGATTGTCATCCAGGGTTCGCCGGTCCCGGGAAATTACTTGGACAAATAGTGCACATTATCCCCTCAGGGAGGAGATTGTGAAATCGCGTCACCCAGCCTGCTGCTCTACAGATGTCTGTTAGAGAGGCGCCGTTCGCCAGAGCCCAGGAGGATGCCACACTCCTTGTGGAGTGTGCTCATACTCCCAGGAGCCTGGTATACCAAAGCAATGGTATCCACAATCTAGTGGGAAATCCTCTGTTTGGAGACAGCCTTCCCCTTATGCTGTCCCCAAAACAGAAAAATAGCTGTTCAGAGCATCTAAAGCTCTCTGTGCATACCAAGTATACTCACAAGGCACTTACCAGGCACAGCAATGACAAGGCTGGGACTGCCTTCACCCGAAAAGCACCAACCTGACTGTGCATCTCTGTGGGTCTTCACCTAGGGAAGTACACCAATTCGCGAACAGATGCCACTTTAAGGCATGTCGCCATGTCCATCTTAAGACTCAAGTCTACAGCCATTGCTGAAGCAGTCTCAAATGCATCAACCCGAGCGGCGTCACCGCCGCTGAGGATGCCAAATGTCCCAGGAGCCTATGAAATTGTTTCAGTGGGACTTGACTGAAACAATTGTATGACTTCAGTCAATTCAGCACTGAGTGAGAGCGCTCACTCTTGAGGCCAACTCCATCCCGAGAAAAGAGATGTTCTGCGCCGGGGAGAGCTTGCTCTTTTTCCAGTTGACCTGAGGTGTCTGAGCACCAGGTCCCTGTGCACACACAATTAATCTGGAGAGTGACCTGGAGAGTGAGTTGTTGAGAGAATTGAGGATGTGGATGCCCACTTTCCATAGCAGTGCAAGGGCTGCCTCTGTGACTTTCGGAAAGATGTGAGGTGACAGGTACAGACTGATGGGGAGGGCCTTGTACTGGTATGCCTGAACCTTGATGGTAAACCAAAGGATCGGTCTGTGTCAAGGAAAAATTGAGACATGAAAATATGAGTCCTTCATGTCTACTGCCACAAACCAATCTTGATGCCGGACGCATGACAGAATGCATTTCTGCATCAGCATTTTGAACGGGAGCTTGTGCAGGGCCCGATTCAAAGTTCGTAGGTCTAAGATTGTCCGGCTTAGGCAGAGCAGGAGCTGCCAAGTAGAGAGGCCTTATGTCACGAACTCGTGGCTGTGCTGAGAGAGATGTTAGAGCACTTACCTCTCTCCGCGTACCCACCATAGATTCGGTCTGCAACGGGAGAGGAGGCTGGGCATCCTCTTGGCATGTCACATACGTCTGATCATGGGTATGTGTGTGTCGCAGCTGGGTGAGCAAAGACGGAAGACTTGCAGAGTTGGCCTGTCCATCAGCACTGTAAGCCTTGGCTGTCAAGGATGATGTGAACTTACAGGCCCTGGATGGGAGCCTAGCACGATTCCGCCAGGTGGCAACGTTTTACGGGCACAGGTGCACGCGCCTGCTCCTCCCGAGGAACCTCCGTGTACCCCCTGGCCGCCCCGCCATTGAGGGTATTGAGAGCGGAAGAACTCACGCTTCTCATGCACCTCCGGGAACAAAGGAACTGGGGCAGAGCGCAGCTGTGTGCAGCGCTTTGAGGCCAGAAACCAATCATCCAGACACGAACGTGGAGGGTTCCACTCCAGCCCGACACTTACGGCAGCTCAAGCAAGCATGTCCGTCAGCTCCACGTCGGCCTCTGACTGGGTGATCGCACCAGATGGTGGGAGCTCAGTCAAGTCCTCAGCATCAGAATACAAAAGCCCGCTCTCTGATGCAATGATTGATACCTCATCCTCATCTCGAGCACTGAATGAGACATTAAGCCTGCCTTGGGGTGGGCCATCTGACTCATCTATGAACTCGACCAGTGGAAACGAGTGTGCTAGGGAATGGGAAGTACGTGGGAATTCACCCGGCAGAAATACTCCCATTAAAGCCCCCAAATCGCCCTCAGTGCTAGCCGTCACGGCATTGTGCATGCAAGCAGAAGGACCAGGACGGGGAGCAGCTGGAGTGGCTTTCTCTCTATGAAAGAAAGAAAAGCCGTGATCGCAAAGTTGCCATGGTCATGTTCTTGCAGTGAGAACATGAGCCATCCACGAACGCTGTCTCAGCGTGACTACAACCCATACACGTGAGACAGCGATCGTGGCCGTCAGAGGAAAAGAGATACCGACCGTAATCAGGAACTGCACATAGATGGAAAGGCACCTTTAAAAAGATGCTCTCCATCAGTGTTTCACTCTTTTAGAGAAAATTACTCTTTTAGTATGGCTGCTGAAGCACCCAGTGGCATTCTCTGCACTTATCTGTGTGAGGATAGTAAACCCACTGTAAATGCGCCATACATTCAACAGCTTATACACTCTTTGAAGTGCTTGGAATGCCAGTGGAAGCTCTACACTGATCGGCTCCAAAGAACAAATCTGAATGTGTGGATGCAAGCCGTCAAATTTTATACCTGTATGCCCGGGGGATTGGCATGCAAATTCCACTCGCCAATTCTTATTGGCCTATTCTCAAATATCAGAGGAGACTGGGGCTCCCAAATTCGACCCCTAGTGTCACTACATCGACACAACGTCCAGTGAGTTAAGATAGGGAACACATGTTAAAAACACATTCTCTGAAAAAAACTAAATATCTTATGCAGTGTTGTTTCTAAAACAAGTTTAATCTAATTGATCTTGTTTTAATGATTTTCAGATATTTTTACAGGAAAACAATACAAACATTATTATCAAGAATACGAGAATATGCCCTAATATCAAATGTCTTTCTAGAAAAAAAACATTTTATGATCCATCATGAGATGTTTTTATTTATTTATTTTTATTTATTTATTTTTACTTTATTTATTTATTTTCTCCTAATTTGGAATGCCCAGTTCCCACTACTCAGTAGGCCCTAATGGTGGCGCGGTTACTCACCTCAATCCGGGTGGCGGGGGACAAGTCTCAGTTGCCTCCGCTTCTGAAACTGTCAATCCATGCATCTTACCACATGGTTCGTTGTGCATGACATCACGGAGACTCTGCATGTGGAGACTCGTACTACTCTTCGCGATCCACGCACAACTTAACAGGTGCCCCGTTGAGAGCGATAACCACTAATCGTGACCACAAGGAGGTTACCCCATGTGACTCTACCCTCCCTAGCAACCGGGCCAATTTAGTTGCTTAGGAGGCTTGGCTGGAGTCACTCAGCACACCCTGGATTCAAGCTCACGACTCCAGGGGTGGTAGTCAGTGTCAATACTCGCTGAGCTACCAAGGCCCCCAACTTGAATTTTCTTGATAAAAAAATATGATCGTGCCTAGTAATGTGCATGTAAAATGGCTAGAAATAGCATTTTAGCTTAGCATAAATCTGAAAATTTATTTCAGATAAATTTCTGTTTATTATACTGCTCCAAACTTACTTCAAACTTACTTCTCTGTCGGCTCGATTTAATGTAACACATCATAAAAAGTGTTTCAAATGCACATTGGATCGCATTATTTATATGTAAAATGTTTTTCTTCAGAAATTACTAAAGATTAAATGAAAAAATGACAATAAAATGCAAAGTAATCTCTTCAGTAATCAAAATACTTTTTGAATGTAACTAACAATTATTTAAATTGTTACTGTAGTGGAATTTAGTTACATTTTTTATTTTAAATATGTAATCCCATTACATGTATTCCGTTACTCCCCAACCCTGTGTGTATATATATATATATAAATATATATATATATATATATATATATATATATATATATATATATATATATATATATATAACTGAAATATACCCATATGAATCTATCTCGAATCATATTCAGAATCAATCGAATCAAGAGCTTGCGAATTGGAATTGATTCGGGAAATATGTATCAATACACAGCCTTATAGGATATAGTTCATTAATTGTATGGACTATTTTTTCACTCTTTGTTCTCTTTTCAGATGATCTATGGCCACAGTGTCAGTGCTGGACTGAGATGTTACTTTGAACTTGATATCATCACAGAAGTTCACATCAGGGATTTGGTGAGATGATAAATGTGAGATACTTTCTGAAATCTTTAGAACCCAGAACAAGAGAGAAGACAGAGGTGAACTAGAGGACCGTGCTAAGAAATGGATGTCATTAGCCCTGAAGGGCTTCAGAACCAGTTCCCATTAAGAAACTTAGTGCCAGATTTCCACTGTTAGGCAAAAACAATCAAGTGCATCTGAAGAGTTGGAAGTGTCAGGGCACATTTACGGATGGGTGTGCTTCGTTAGAGGTTGCCGGTCTTATTAGATTGACTGGGATATGAAGCTGATCAGAGATGGTGTCATACCAAGCAGAGTGACTGAAGATCAGACGGCCTCCCAGAGAGAAACACCAGGACCCTGAAAAGTTAATTTACTCCGCTGTAAAAGTGATGGCATCTCAAAAACAAAGTGACATTGAAAGATGCATCTGAGTGGCCCTTGCCAGTCACGTTCCCCGCTCCTCAACCATGCCCCAGGTGTCAATATATAACATCCCAGCTCAGGGGGAGGGGACCAATCAGTGTCCTCGGAGCTCACGGTTGAGATCTCCCCATACCCCAACAGCATAAGGCTGTCAGCTCCCAAAACTAGATGTCGTGTCAACGGTGGAAAATTACACAATAACGAGGCCCACTTGAGATTAGGCTAATGAGAAAATCAAAATACAATTTAATACTTGTCAGCATCGAGACATCTTTAAATTACCTCTCCCTGCATGCTGATCACGCCACTCAGCTAGAGGCTGCTTAAAATACCCCTCCGGCTCTCTGGACGACAGGTTTGCTTTGTATATTTGCAGTGGAGGAAGGGAAGAAAGCCACTGTTTCATTCCTCTCTCGTAATAAAGATCTGACTTGAAGCGTGACTCTGGGTGAAGTATCAGCATAGAGTTCAGGTTCGTAAGCTGAACGTGCAAGGCAATTATCTGAGCTGAATTGGTGCTGTGATGCAGTTTGAATTACCTGAATACTGAAAACCTAGTGGCAAGTCATTTGTCTTTTTCAGCAAATGGTCAGTGAAAGGAGGTGCTAACCTTCAGAAAATGTAGAAATTATCATCAACCTCACAAAGTATAAATATTGCACAAGCTGTTTTTTTCCCATTGATTTTGTTTACGAGATTTGCCATTATTAAGTAAGCAATTTTTATCACATTTAAATCATGTTTACACACGTATTGTTTATGTATTGTGGCTACACTTTTGAAACAGTGAGTATTTTAACTTTCAAAAATTGGCCTGCTTCTCTTCCATTGTAAGCGCCTCACTGTCACTCACCTCGATTTTTGTTTTTGAGAGGCAAGTAAAACAATTTTTTTAGCAATCAATATTATGCCACAAACGCTGTTGATTGAGCTTGTATTGAACCTGGAATATTCTGAAGCTAAGTAGTTTGAAGCTAAAGCTTGCTACAGTTTTTGGGTAGCTTAGGGTGGACAGCCCAAAATCACCATTGTAAGTTGGGAGATACTGTACATACTGTAGTGCATGTAAAAACAGTATTCAAACCAGTGTCTCCGGTGTGGGAGTTGGGCACACTAACAAGGAGGCTAAAGGCTAGCCTCTAGTGTCAGTCGCTAGTGCACTTCTTGAGGCCAGGGGAGTGAGGTTTACACACTGCACAGCTACCTACCAGCTGGCTACCGTTACACATGTACATTTGACTCTTTCATGCTATGTTAAATATATGTTAGAGAATAGTTTGTCTAAAATATCTAATGGTTCTCAGAACAGAAAGTGGAATTTGTGACTTTCACCACATTGTACCCAATTATCGGAAAGTGCCCAGTAATTTCATAAAAGCCACAGAATTTTAGACAGCAAGTGCATGTGTAGAAATGTTACATTTGGGACATTTGCAGCCACACATGGTAAATAATGCATTGTATTATGCTTACATACTTCCATCTTTCATTTTCTTTCCATTCTCTCTAACATCTTTACTGGTCTCACAAGGGCTTGTGTCATCTCTTGGAGTTTGGCTTCTGTCGTCCAGCCTTGGTTATAGATGTCACCATGGTAATTAACTTCCAAAATGTTTTCTACATGCAGGCACACAGCGGCTCGTTTCCAGCTCCTCAACAACTCGCTAGCATATGGCACCAAATGTTACACACTCCTAATAACCCATGAGAGCTGCCACTTCCTAATAAACCTGCTGCTGCAACAATGCAAAAAGTACTAAACTTATTATTGTAACTCACATAAATCTGACCACATGAGAGTGAGAAAATAAAGAGCTCAATAAATGAGATTTGAATTTAGTAATGTTGAATTTTAGGCATGTGGCATTTAACAAATTTAATTGTTTTTTTTTTTGTGGCTATTTTATAGATTTGTATTTTTAAATGGCAGATTTTGCATTCTGATATTTTCAGTTATCTTTAAATGTTAAAATATTATATATATATATATATATATATATATATATATATATATATATATATATATATATATATATAAATATTCAGATAATTAAAGTGCATTACATTCTTGTGGCAGAAGAGTTAATCATTGATAAGACAATACAAAAAGCGGCTTTAGAATACAATGTATTGTTTATTACCATATTATTGATCATAAGTCAATCATTGGCGAACAGTTCACAGCACAACACTGGAACTATTCCAAACTGTTCTCTCATCGCCATATATTCCCTGATCACTTATATCTGCAAGGACACAACCTATAAACCTATAAACTTAACCTTGTGGAATAGCTACATATGCCACCAATCATTTTCAGCTAAATACTTATTGATCACTGGCATTCACAAACATCAAGGTTAATTATATTAATCCAATTAATGATTTCTAATTCAAGAGAGTCAGAGCCACTGGCCAGCTTTTACAAGACCTCTTGTAACGTGACAAGTGACGTCATTGTTTTTTCCATCTTTTTCTGTCACACAGGCTGGGACTGTACCTGTGCTCCTGAAAGGGGTTCTTTGCAGGTTCAGTGAGTCTTTGATAGCACACTGATTCAGTCAAGGGAATAAAGCTTTTCCACCTCATGGTTTTTCTGGGCACTCCTGGTATCTCCAGCTGAGCCATTTGGCCTCAGGAGCTCTCTTCATCTCATGTAAGTGGAGGGGAAACATGTCTTCCACACATCAGTGCTTTTATACTCTCAACGAACACACAAGCTCCCAG
Source organism: Xyrauchen texanus (assembly GCF_025860055.1). Taxonomy (NCBI): domain Eukaryota; kingdom Metazoa; phylum Chordata; class Actinopteri; order Cypriniformes; family Catostomidae; genus Xyrauchen; species Xyrauchen texanus. The sequence goes on from NC_068298.1 coordinate 38,500,349, forward strand.
ATCTGATCAGATTTGTGACATTAGTCTTTACTATTAATGTTTTGCTAAGGATTTGAGATTTTTAAGACAAATGCTGTTCACAGTCCACAAGATCCACACCAAATGGAGCACCTACTGTAAAACTATCAGTTTACCTACAGTTTTGTTAATTGTTGATGCCAATACCAATCACTAGAGAGCAGGGTGGATGATACACTGATACAGAAGTACTACAATTTAATGATTGCAAATAAGGTGAACTCAAAATGATGAACTTAAATGAACACTTATTATACATAAATGACTCAATTCATAAATACTGTATGCAAACCACAAGGACTAACTATTAACACTTTAATATAAATCAACACCTTCCAGCCTTAGTTTCTAAAGTCAGTCCAGTGCTGTATGCACTGACAATATGTTGTGCTGATAAAAGATTACAGCCATTTAGAAATGGTTGTGTCGACCTAATCGCATCAGTCATCCCTAATGTATAGCCTGATTGTGGGCTGATGTGATATATAGCCTTCGGTGCTTGTGAAATCCTGCTGTTTCTGCAGTGGAGGGACTAGCCAGAGCTGCCAACACTCGGTGACAGCATATGTATGCATGACAGATGACAGTGCAGGAGGAAGTGACTCGGGAGAGAAAATGATCAGGAGGAAGATCACTGAGCTGATCACACACACGCACTCATGCACACACAGTCGCCATCTTCCCCAAAGGCATCTTCCCATCTATTTGACACAGTAATTACAGCACATGCTGATTCCAGTGATGGATGAAGTCCCAGTCTGGGATGCACTCTTCCTTCAACTTCATCCTCCTCACTTTCTCTTTCACTCTCATTCCCTCTTACACACACTCATAATATAACACACAGACACGTTGGAACTGTTTACCTCTGGTTTTAAAATTTCTCCATCAGAAGTCATGATTAAGGTGGTGATGATGATGTCATAATGAGGGCACTTGCCCCACGTTCCATTATGTAAAAAACATAAAAATGTCAGATTGTTAGCAAGGCTGTAATCATGTCTTGAATATTGGGGGACCAAACCATTTTGGGGGTGGGGGGTCAGGGGTGTAATGGACCTCTTAATTCCTTTAAAGGCACTGAATGCAATACATTTCTGAATAAAGGTTTTAAATGCGATAAAGGCCCAAAATTGGATAATTTTTGGTTTTAATAGATACACATATTTTTTCATTTGTTTTTTAATTCACACAGTACTAGACAAACACTGACTGGATAACTTTTCCTTCAAACAAATGTAGAGAGTTGAAAGGGGGGCCAAGACACACACATAACAGTTCTCTCACCGCAGGGTGAGTAAGTAAACAGTGTTCGCCAGTTCAGCAGTAGCAGATGTTGGCAATCATTTAATAGAGATGTTAATGTTGATATGGATAAAAGATGGAGCTCGTTCGGTTTGGCTGCTCTCCCCTCATCTCTCTGCTCTTTTCTTTTCATTAGCACAAGTATGAGCACCTGGTGCAAGCCCCGGGACACCAGCAAAACTGACGGACCAGCATGCATCTCTGTAACCTCACTTTCACCCAGTTTGACTGTAATTATCTACTTTAACTTTATTATGAGTAGCTTTGAGCTTGATAAACCAGCCTGATCTCATAAAAATTTCGTGACTGTCTCAACATTTGTGTAAATTGATATTACGTGGCTCATTGCAAGCATCTCGGCATCTGAGGTGAAACGTCCACTGTGTGGCGCTAAAAGCGATTTCAATGTTCTACCAAACAGATGAGATTTTTAAGGTTAATGCTTTAAGGTTAATTGAGTTTTAAATAAACAAAACTGACATCCCAATCCTAAACCCCAAAGTATACTTCAGTTTTGACAAAAACACTTAGCATCTGCATGCAATCGAACGCGAGCCTTTTAAAGTATACTTCATTTGACTGTACACACATACACAGGTGGTTAGTGCATGCATGATACGACTGCTATGAGATACTGAACTATTTATCTTCAGGAGTTTAGACCCATAAAGATGTCTTTATGTTCCTTCAAACTAAAATTTGACAAATGCAGGAATCTCTCATTTTGTGGTGGTTCTCTGACATTTTCGGCTCACGCTTAGTTACTATTAGCAACTGTGCAACTTTTAAATTTAAGCTTGTAAATGTAGTTGGTTATGTAATGCAAATGTTAAACTAGATCGCCTAACAAGTCATGCGCTGTAGTAAAAGAGTATGTCATAAAATAGCATTGTGTGAGGAGCAGGGCGACAATGTAAATGTTTATGAACTGAAAATCTGCAGTTTTACTCGTGATTTGTGTGAAAAAATTAATTGTTGCTGTAGCGCCTCTAGTGTTCATTTCACCTGGGAACTGCTGAGATAGGAACAACGAGCAAAGCAAACATTATTTTACAAAAATGTAGGTATATTAATTCTATGAGACCAGGTTGCAATAAACTACTATTTCAATGCACACACACACACACACACACACACACACACACACACACACACACACACACATGTTGTGTTTCCATGTTTTATGGGGACTTTCCATAGACATAATGGTTTTTATACTGTACAAACTTTATATTCTATCCCCTAAACCTAACCCTACCCCTAAACCTAACCCTCACAGAAAACTTTCTGCATTTTTACATTTTCAAAAAACATAATTTAGTATGATTTATAAGCTGTTTTCCTCATGGGGACCGACAAAATGTCCCCACAAGGTCAAAAATTTCGGGTTTTACTATCCTTATGGGGACATTTGGTCCCCACAAAGTGATAAATACACACTCACACACACACACACACACACACACACACACACACACACACACACACTGATGCCTGAAGGAGACAGTCATGGTGGCAGTGATGGGGAGAGAATGGAGAGGGGGATCATAGCCTGAGGGAGAGTGAGAGAGAGAAAGAGACAGAGAGAGACAGGGGACTTGAAACATCTTTGACTCATATCCTCGTCCTCCTCAATGCTGTCCCCTCATGTACCCTTAGTAATAGAACCAGCGACCCTTGACACATCACAAACTGTCAGGGCACTGCGTGCGTGCGTGCGTGTGTGTGTGTGTGTGTGTTTTCAGGGGGACAGAGACACACTATCAGATGAATGTCTGACCTTCTAATTCTTACTGTATGAAGAGATGTCACATTTGCTGCCATATGCACAGGGGTGGAGCCAGGAGTTTTTCAAAGGGGTGGCCAGGCAGGGGCAAGCGATCAGTCTGTGGTGGCAGCATTTTTATACAGTCAGACTGTGGGGGGGTGAGTGGATACAATGACACCCAGGACGGAGAGGTTTGGCTACATTGGTGTGTGCACATGTTAAGTTTATACATTTGTACAGAGAAGATTTCACCTCTAAAGAACTAAATTGTGCCAAAAAAGAACTAAAACAGCAATTGCGAGTGGGGTGGACACCCCCTAGCTCCACCAATGCACATGCACAGGCCTTATTGAATTCATTGTATAATTAACTTGGCATTGATGGTTAGTGTTGTCGCTTTTATTATTGCTCATACTTAGGGTAAGGGATAAGAGAAACCATATACCTTATTTATTATATTTTGTTATGAAACTGGTCTCACAACATTTGTGCTACAGATATAATTGTATGGATTGTTTTTTTCTGATTAATCTCATAAATTTACAATGAGGGATGGACCTGAGCCATATCTACAGACCAGAATATAGAGACTTGGGGGCGGTTAACATGTGACACCAGTCAAAACACCTTAGCATTGTTTTATTTATTTATGTATTTTTTTCTATATGTATTATTTTAATGTATTTATTTTAATATGTATTTATTCTTTATTGTTTTTAATTTATTTATTATAAAATTTTTTACAATAATTATTTTATTCATTTTTTATTTATGACTTCTTTCAGGGTAGGTCCTCTCTATTAAAGGGGTCATATAATGGTACATGCACTTTTTCAAGTTGATTGTACTGAAATGTGTGTTGGCTGTGCCTGTACACAACCATCCTATTATGATAAAAATCCATCCAGTGTTTTTGTTTTACTCTCCTTATATATTTTCCCCTGCCTCAAATCGAGCCGTTCGACCGTGTGATGTCACACGGTCGGACGCCCCTCCCAGGATTGTTGATTGACAGCAGTGTTTCAACACAGACCCGCCCTCGCTCGTGAGCGAGCTGTCAATCATAGTCTGTCATCATTGTTGATACACTGGAGCAGAATGGCGCCTAAGCGATTGTGGTGTTGTGTTCTTCGTGTAATAATGAACATAGCAGTCATTTTGATGTTCCTAAATCTGAACCGCTGAAGACGCAGTGGCTGAGTTTTGTTTACGATGGGAATATTCCCCACGAGCAACGTCAATGTGTTCATGTTTGCGCGAATCATTTTTCACCAGACTGCTTTATAAACGAGGGTCAGTATAAAGCTGGTTTTGCTAAGAAGCTGCTGCTGAAAAAAAGATTCGGTACCAACTATTTATATAGTTGCCCTCTGCACCTCCAGAAGAAGTAAGTGTAACGTTTTATTAACCTTTATATTAATCTTTGCAAATCGCTTGCACGCTTCACAATGAATGTGGCTAATGTTTACACTCAGGGTACTCCATAACGTTACGACGTTCTCAATATAATTCATAATCCCACGTTTATAATGAACAACGCGTTATGGTTATTGTGTTATTAAAAACTGTGTACAGAGGGGTGGGGTGACCAAAGCTCATTATCATTTAAAGTCATATGCACTGAAACGCCGTGCTGAAAGCAGAGCTGTTTTTGAGCAGGTAAAATTAGTGTTTTCTTAAAATACTAATGAGAATTTTTAATAAAAGTATATTACAAAGTTTTCATTTAGACCCTAAAGATTCATATTAACTTGTACAAACATGGCATTATATGACACCTTATGATTGCAAATAAAACCTTTCAACTGAAAAAAGGAGGGGAAAATATATTTTACAATGGCAAAAGTTTGTCAGATACATTACAGGCAGGGTATAGCATGAATGACTTAAAGGTTGGAGGTTTTAAAATCTTTTTTGACATTTTCCCACTGAACAGCATTAATGGCATGTAAAAAAGAGGAAGTGGTTACAAAAAATCTAGCATTTCCAGGGAGGATGTGGACTGCGACACATGAGTAGTTCTTGGCCTTGAGTGGTTTTAGCTCTGTGTCGTGCCCATGGACTTTGGGGAGGCAGTACAGGGCAACTCCACTCCACCTACACCAACTTCCTGTCCTACTGGCATCACCCCTGGTACTCCAGAGAGTCGTAATTAGCCAATCAGTGTGGGGAGTGTCTCTTATTGACGTCAGAGCGGTGTGGTGTTGAGAGAAGAGCACTCTCTTCCTCTGTAGCCCACTTCTCGGATGAATGACAGAACTGAATGAAAGTATCTTCAGCTTGTCAAAAATGGTCTAAAATTACACTGGCTCCAGCCTGGAAATAGATTTTTCAAAAAATAAGAATATTTATTGTGCCCTGTTTTCATCAATGGGTAAAATGTTTTTTTAACCAGTGGTACTAGGGATTGTTTTTGGAAGATATAATGGCAGTGTTTTGTGAATAATTTTTTTGTCAAAAAACACTTTAATTTGCTCATAATTTAAATTGCAGCATTACCTCTTTTTTCCAGTGTCAAAAACGACTCGTTCTATAATCTGTCTAAAGGATTCATTATAAACTCCTCCTTTCAGAGAGCCTACTCTGCTTTGATTGGTCAGATGTCCCAGTCTGTTGTGATTGGTCTAATGCTTATAGTGTGTGTCAGAAAGGAAACGGCCACTACCATATCTGAGTTTCAGCGCCATCTGAAAAGGAAACGCCCACTATCTTTTACCTTACCAATTTGTGCCCGAGGCCGATAATGATACATTGGAAGATCATCCCGAACACCATCGCAAGCACGGCGAGAACAGGGCGTTTCTCAGTTGTAAGTTTATAAGTAGTTTGACAATAACGTGAGTTAGCCAGTTAGCAGAGGCTAAAAGGCTAACAGCGTGCACTGGCTGTACACTAAACAGACCAGAGGCGGGTTTTTTGTTCCCAAATTACATAGGTTAGTACAGGAAGTAAGTCTGGAATTACAAACGACTTGTCTGAGGTGTTCAGAATCGGTTCAATAACTCAATTCAATTTTTGAAACTTTGTAGACTTATTTACATTCACAAACATCTATGAACACACTACATGTAAGGTAATATTTGAGAAACCATAATAGGCATTTTTTAAGATAAAAAGATTGAAAAAAGATTGAAAAAAGATTTGGACACTTTCTACTTGTCAGATATTAGTTGAAAATGTTGGTAGTTCATGATATGACTTTTTAACCCTTTTTATAAATGTTTTGCAAAATTACCAACAAGTGCCATCCCCATCAGATGTTCTCGCATCAATTCAAACGTTTTTACCCTTTAACTAAAGCACTTCAGACACAGTAGTAGATTGCACGATCAGTCTCCAAGACATGTTCTGGTCCCATGGAAACCAGGAATTTATTACATTCACAAAACAAATTTTTGCTCTAAAATTAAATTTTTACCCCACTGATGGTTAGGTTTTGCGTTAGGGTTTGGGTTAAGGAATAAGGGTTTATATATGTGTCTCAGGTGGTAGAGCGGGTTGTCCACTAATCGCAGGGTTAGCGGTTTGATTCCCGGCCCACGTGACTCCACATGCTGAAGTGTCCTTGGGTAAGACACTGAACCCCAAGTTGCTCCCAATGGCAGGCTAGCACCTTGCATGGCATCTCTGCTGTTATTGTGTGTGTGTGTGTGTGTGTGTGTGTGTGTGAATGGGTGAATGAGACACGGAGTAAAGCACTTTGAATACCGCTAAGGTTAAAAAGGTGCTATATAAGTACAGACCATTTACAACAAAAATTTTGAGCTGTCATCATGAACACATTAACATGCAATTAATAATAATAAAAAAAAGCTTTGTGACCTCCAGGGTCATTACACGGACAAACACACACGGCAGTCATTAGGTGTCAATAATCAAGTGATGGAGAAAGGACCTCTTAATGGTAATGTTTTGACAAATGGGACTTGTAACGAAAATAAAGTACTTTGCAGCCTTTGTAAGGCAAAATGTAATTACTATAGAAGCCGGTTAGACTTAACTATCACCAACATGCCAAACAAATTATACTGTACATGACAATGATAAGGGAACACTGCGGTAGGCTAGCTTGTTGGAGTTGCACGTGCAGCAAAGTAAAGCCACAAGTCACTGGAGTGAAGAATCAACGTTTGTTATGTCATATTTCCGTCAAGCATTTCCCTAGTGAAAAAGACATTTATTTTATGATAAGTATACTACAAATACATTAACTTATCTATGTACTAATTAAAAGTACCATGTAATTGCTCTTAGCTCAGACAGGCAGGTTTTGATATCATCACAACATTAAGTAGTCAGTTGACGCAATCAAACTAAAAAGATTTATATCTGCTTCCACCGAGAGAGACTAAATGCTTGTCATTATTTTCAATTCACACAAACCACTGCTACCTAATCTATAACACTTTGTTTTAATGTCAGAAGTACATTGTTTTAATGCCAGCCAAAATGCAGTTGTGGTGTGGGCAAGCAATATATGATCAGTATAACATTAATGTATGTCCAACACTTTTACAGTTTAATGCAGTTGCAATTGTAATGACACCAAAACACATATACACAGTATTTCATAATTTCAATACAAGGGTAGATATTTAAAGTGTACTAAAGTATACATGAAATAATCACATTTTACCACAACCAAGTATACTTACATCTTTAGTTGCTTCACAGCACAGGGCAAACTAAAGTGCATTAAGTATAAAATTAGTTGTTCCAATTTAGCAGACTTTAAGTATACCAATTTATAGCCTGCCAGCAATACACTTTAGTAAACTGAAGCACCCACAAATAAAGTGTGCAGAAATATAAAAAACATTTCACTAGGGTTAACCCGCTATGACTACTGGACAATTCGGATGAAGAATCATTACGTGGGTGTATTTCGAGTTCAGAATGGCATACTACAATACTACATATACTGCTACATATAGATTGATAGATATGTCAGAAGCACTAAGAGTAGTATAGGTAGTACAGTATGCCATTTTGAACTCAGCCATTCTCTGCAGCACTCTTCATGTGGAGCTCCAAGCGGCGTGAATCATGTGAATGCACCTCTGTGATTGCTGTAGCAAGGTGGATAGCCACTTAGCGATTAACATTGTGGAGAATGAGAGTTTATAAGATTTAATGTGCATTGAAACAAATATGCAACCTAAGGGGACTAATTCTTTCAACTGACCCTTCGCTAAGGTCCACCTTTAAAGTGCTTCTGACCGATCATGTCTTTGCAACTGTTGCCCCACCGCTATTACTCGCGGTGAAGAGCATGTTATGGATTAAAGTGTGTCAGTTCTCATTCCCAAATGAACATAGAACATCTGCAACAACACCAACATTTACTCATTGGTAAATTAAAGCTAAATAATGAACATTAATTAATTTATGTATTGATTCAAGTCGTAGTAAATGCGATTCACTGTTCAGTTCACTGCATCAAAATGAGTGTGTTTTGAGACGTTAAGCAGCTCTATTCACATACGCTAATGTTATTAGATGTGTAATCACTATTAAATTACGTTTTTCATATGACTGTAATAATGTTTGCCTTGATTCTGATGCAGTCTCCACAGTTTTTAATCAAATTACTGAGTAATATAACAATTTATTTTACAAAAAACTTCAGATAATTATGCATTACAATGTCACTCTTCATACCAGCCTACGTAAAAATATGATCCATTCCTTTTATGAGAATATTTTGCCAAAAACACGTCATTCTCAGCAGTCTCTTATTCATTCCAAAGGGGAGGTCTGCAGAGCTTATCAGAGCTATCAACCGTAACCAAGAGGGCTCAGCAAAGGACAAATTAGTCAAACTCCTACTTAGACTTTGGGAAACATCAAATGTTACTTGAATGTTACTATTTTAGTGCAGTTTTCACTTTATACTGTAGAAGTATTTGTTTGGAAAATTTTAATAAATCATTATAGTCAAATATTGTTTGGTTTTCTTTCCTAAGAAGAAACTAATTGCAGTTTGACAGGAAATGACGTTATATACTGCATAGTCAAATTTCATCACTTTCCCAATCTGTGATTAATCGCAATTAGATATTTCAATCGAATTACATTTTAATCAAATGACACCACTAATAAAAATACTTGCTTCCGAGTAACCCTGTGGACATTTCACCTCAATAACAATTCCTGTGTCGATCACTGAGGGCAGTGGTTTAAATTTCATGAAGCATAGACCGATTTCAGCAGAATGAACTTTCAGCCTACTGTCGCCGAATTCACAGAAAAATCAGTCTGTTCTTTCACTCACTTCTGTACAAATCTAATTTCTCGGTAGCCAGGGATAAAAAGGAATGTGATGCCAAATGCACATCAGGGCATGAACATTTGACACATGAAGCTTGTCCGGAATTCGGCACATAGGGTTCAAATGTGGGTGGAAAAATACAATTTCGCCAGTGTGATCCACTATAAATCACCTTGTAATAAAAATACTATTTATCTGTTCAATCGTTCCATAAAAATAGACTTTAATTATACTGTAGATCCTTGTCTAATGAATGCAAGTGTGATTTTTTGTGTTCACTTGTTTACCCAAAAAAAAGTGATGATTTTAGTTTGGTGGACAGATTTCACAAAAACTAGGGCTACTTGATACAGTACATTAGAAAGGACTACACAATTCATCTCATTGCAAATAGAGTTATCCATCATTTCCCCATGCGGCACTTGTGATGGCAGTGTATTTCTGTCAGACAGGTTATATTTACTCCAGTCCAGAGAGAGAAGATCCACCAGATGAAATGACAGAGCGTGAACAGCTTTTCTGTGATTAGTAAAGACATAGGATACAGCTCTCAGCACATCCTTTAGCGTGAGAGAGTTGTCATTGTTGCCAAGCAGACACCACTTCCTAAACGATACTCTATAGTAGTGTGGTGTGTGGAAAGAAAGATTTACAACTTTTCCTGCTGCATTTTTGAGCACTCATGGCTTGTTATTCTCAAAACTCATAATTCTACTCCTGTAAAGCTCTCAAGATTTTTCCATTGTCTCAATGTCAATGTTTTTTTTTTTTAAGGACTTAGACTCTGAAAACTCAATTTTAAGGTGCTTTTAAAGGGTTTAGATAGCGGGTCTTGTCTCTGCATTGTGGGAGTGAACTTTGCATGCTTCGTCAATCACTGTAAAATGTTTCAGATGGTTGCACTGTCTCTGGTCCGTCTACATGAAACAGCTCTTCACTCTCTGATAATAACCTAACCACTGACCCAACACCTATGGCGTGTGGTGGACTTTTTAAAATGAGGAGGCAAAGCGCCATCTCAGCGTTCCATTTTATAAAGAAGATAAATTCCTATTTCAGTTCCAGTTGACATTTAAATAGCTTTCAGTTTAAACCCATACAAATCTGGAATCTCATTCATCACAACATATATGAAAAAGTAGGCCTACATAAAAATATGTGATGTAAAAAAAGTCACATATTTTGCTTATAAATGCAACACCACAACAACAAAATACTAAAAATGGCTGTTGTTCTCTATGTTTGCATTTTCATTAAATCAGCTTATTATCTTCAAATTTGTATAGGCCTTGTACATATATACCCAAAGAGAATGAACATTATATACAGTATGTTAATTGTCAATATCAGATTTCTGTACGGGAAGGCATATGAAATAAATGGTAAATGGTCTACACTTATATAGCACCATTTTAACCTCAACGATATTCAAAGTGCTTTACACTGTGACTCATTCACCCATTCACACACAATGAACACCATTGGGTTCAGTGTCTTGCCCAAGGACACTTCGGCATGTGGAGTCGTGTGGGCCAGGATTCGAACCACCAATCCTGCAATTAGTGGCCGACCCGCTCTACCACCTGAGCCACAGCCGCTCCAAATATCTTTTAACTTACACTGTAAATAAGCATGAAATATGTATTTTTGTAAGATGATATTTGACCCATCAAGTATATGCATTGTTTTATAAATATTTTTTTTTCATTTCCTCAAAAACGATACCTACAAGAATACAGCAACAAGCATATTTCATGTGTATTTCATCTGTTTGCCTATTATTTTTATAGTCATCTTATTTCTGGATCATCCGTCATCTCCTCCTTGGTAAACAGGTTTCGTGATGAGCGAGTTCTCACTAGAAAGCGTGTCACTTACATACCATTTGAGATAAAGTCATTTTAAGTTAAATTTGATTTAAATGTGACCAAATATGCGTTTGTCTGTGTCAGTTAGTTGCTTTATGTGGAAAGATTTTCTGCACTTCCATCAGCTCGTCCCATTCATAGCGATCTGCAGATACAATTGACATTGTATTGAACGAATTATCACTAATCGCAATCTCCCCATCACATGACGTTTTGACTGTATTCGGGAGTTGCTCCTCACATTCACCCCAGGCTTTATGAACTCAATGATATTACAATGAGCAGAAGGGAGGTTTGAGAGATGCTGCCTCCCTTTGAAACTATCAGCCAGTGTCACTATTTCATACAGTGTCTATAGAAATATGACTGCATTGTTTGAGCTCACATTTCATATTATTTTATTTGTTTTATTTATGTACAGTCGAATATTTTGCTCACCCCAATTTTTTAGGAGACATTGCCTCCTTTGCCTACTCAACTATCAGTCAGGTTTACCTTTGTTTTACTCATCATCATATATTTTTTATGTAAATTTTGCATGTTGCTGTACCAATCAATTAGAGTGCCACATTCACAAATTCAAGTGCAAATGACTAATACCTAAACAATGGCCATATCTACGAGCAATACTCCACACTATGTAGGAAGAATGAAAGCATTGCTCATCTGATCATTTTAAAAGAGACTGTCTCAAAGACACCTTGAAGAGAAGAGAGGGTGACTCTGAAGGTGACTCTGTCTAGGTGAATGACATGGTGAAAGGAAGGATGTAAGTGGAAGACAGCACCCTGTTCTATGTGAAGAGAGCAGATCAATAAATTAATAAGTGTTTATTTGTGTCTGTGTTGGTGATTGGGTTACTGTCTCAAAGTGTCTGCAGTTGACGTGTCAATTAAAGAAATCAAAGAATTGAATTGAGAGGAAGTGCATATCATTTTTGACAACAGCAATAATATAAATAATAATAATATTTATATACAGTACCATTAATTTAATAATAATAATAATCAATAATAATAATAATAATAATATAATGCAATATACCACTAATTTACTAATACTACTACTAATAATGATTATTATTAATATAAAAAATAATGTAATAGTCATTATAACTATTATTAGTATTATAGTTATTATTACAACAAAACAAAAACAATAATACTAATAATTATAATATTATATATACTTTAATTATAAATATATATTTAATATAAAAAAATAATGCAATACAAATTAATACATTATTAAAATAACTTTTAAATAATAATAATTGTTATTATTATCATTAGTAGTAGTAATAAATATGAATAATACACTATTAATAATAATGCATGTTAATAGGTAAATATGAATATGTTATGGACTCAAATAAACTGTTAATTGTTTCAATAATAATAAATGATTGAAAGTTAGTGTTATAAGTTATAACAGCAATAATGACAATATTTTATGATTAATTTATGTATTCATGTAATTTATTTATATTGAAATTATAAACTATTTATACTGTTATTCTCTCCTATAACAGGTTACTTTTTCCAGCAATGCCCTTTCTTTCATTAAGTTTGCTTTAAAAACACACTCCCTGCAATCATGGCTATAATAGATTATTGTTAACAATTTTGTTTGACATTATTGTTAATAATTCGGTTTTGTTTCAACAGCTTACTTCTAATAGTATATTTTGACCCGAATTTTTTTTTCTTGACTTTCAGTGTTTGTTTAGGGTTTATAGAGCATTAATCTGTACACACTGATATTCATCAGACAAGCGGAAGGCATTACCCTTGTCCACAGACCAGTCATTCATCACCCGTCATGGTGCTATTGTGTGAGTGGGGCACAACGGCCCTCTTTGATGTGAGAAGTCATTTAGCAGCCAAGTGGATGTAAACAAATCGCTCATACAGGAATTGTCCAGGAAGCCTCTCCGACATCAAACAGCCCAGTACACAGAAACAATAGTCTAGGACAGTCTATTCGGCAAAGTTTTCTGCCACTGTAGATTGATAAGTATGCGCTGCACGCAATAAGCTCGGAAGATATTAGTCACTCAGGGGGGCTCAACATGAGGGAGAGACATTGTCTTTATGTTATTTCAGATGGAGATATTTCTGAGACATATTGAAGTCTGATTTCCTCAACTCTCGCTGTGAATCACAGACACTCGACTCTCCCAGAAGAACGTGTAGTTTTAGTCACCAGAATTGGTTAAAACACTACCCTTTACCAGAAGATTGACAAAGAAAAATGAAAGCATGTGGAATTATAAATATAATAGTACATTATAGGAAAATAGTTTTGTGGGGGAATGTGCATTTTTCCAATGCACATTTTAAAATTAAAATAAAAAAAGATTATGACTGTAAAGCCGTTTTCACAATGCCAGCGACACACAGCGTCAAAATGATCTCATCTCATTCATTTTCAATGAGAGCTGGCGACTTCCGGCAACACGAGCGACGGCGACCGTTGGCGACCGGATGTGGCCGTGGTCAGCGACGTGACAAAGTTGAGAAATGTTTAACTTTATGCAAATGAAGAGCGACTTTTGGGAGCGACAGCCACTATGAGAGAAGATGACCACTGGCGACATGCAGCAACAAAGTAGCTGGCAGTGTGAACGCAGCTTAATACAACTTGGTTTTGGAGACCCCATGGCCTTGTCGCTTTCAGTGTTTTGTGACATTGAGCATGCTACCAACGTTGTTCAAAATTTCAGATTTCCTTTTGAGGAATGAGAGTTATGCCCCACCTCTTTAGTATTCCTCAACCTTTCTCTTATGAATAATATATACTGTAGTAAACAATAAAAGAAATTCCAAAATTGCAATAAAATCGTTTTTTTTCTTTCTATTTGCTTAATAAACAAATGTATATAGGGTCGTTAGAGACCCGATATGTCACAGTATTTGTGCATCCATAAGTCATATTTTGGATATCTATTTCTTTGTTTATGCATACACAAATGAGTATTATATCATGTCAGTTTTCTGATGGTTCATTACCAATATCCTGTGTGTACACATACATATTATACTGTACGAGCTATTTGTTACTCAAGGTGGTGTTGTTGTTTCAGTGATTGACTTGATTTACATTTGACATTGCTATTTGATGATGAAGACACATGGAAGTAAACTATAGCAAGTTTAACACATGAATAGTATTATATTGGTATAGCCATTTATGTGTACTTCTGAAATTATGTAAGTTGTACGTCTTTCTAGACTCAATAAGTGCCAGAGAAAACACATATGAGTAGTTTAAGTGTTACGTGTAGCTCAATATGTGTTTGACAGCCAGTTGGGTCTCAAAAAGTACAAATGCAAAAATCTAAAGTAATCAGCATAATATGTCCCTCTGCGCCTGGCTGTACTTGTTCTTCTGTTCTCCAAATGTTCCCCAGGGATGAGGCCCTGCGGTGAGACACGGATCCAGCTAAATTGCAAAGTGAGAAATAATCATTCATTAACCTCTGGCCCGTTGGGTCTGGAGGTTGACCCACTCCAGAGACAAACTCCATTGTTCCCTGTCCCACTACAGCTGGGTCAAGCCAATTGACTCTACTCATAATAATCTTAAAAGGATTAAGTGGGCAAACACGCCCGGGAGTTCTTCTTTCAATTACACCATGAGTCATTTACATGAAGTGGAGCAAAGAGCCAATAACCCAGACCTCAAATACTGCAGAACCTCGGGGAATAATGGCCCAGAGCTGTTCAACACAGACGGGATATTTAAATGTGTGTGTGTAATACAAAGAGTGAGAACTTGTCTTTGACATGTTGTCTTGTAATCTATTCCTCGGGGAGAGCATTTCATTCACTCAAAGCAACACAGAAGTTAATCAATCTTGCAATTTAGTGCAGCTGCAGCATGAAAAAAAATAAATAAGTGATTTTATTTGGTGTATCTGTTTATTTACGAACTATTTTCTCCTTTGCCTTATGAAGTGTATTTTATAAATATTATAAACCGAGTTCTGTTCCTGGTCAATACAGCATTCCAGTTATGCTATAATACAAAATGAGGAACGTAGCAAGGTCATGTTACAACAATGCACCATACTAATGTTTGACATGTTGCATAGTACATTATTTCACAGACTATTTTTAAGAAATGTTGGGGCAGTAGTCAAAGTATTCTACACAATATGCAGTAAGCAGTATTCCATTCCAAACATAGCTCAGGTGTCTCTGTAAATGTGATCAGAGTCAGTCCGCAGCAGTTGATAAACTCTCGGCTGGAGAATAATGAGATAATAATGACCCTTCTCACCTCTCTTTGCTGATATAAGCACAACTGTCACCTGTGTCCATTGGATGAGGTCAAAGGTCAGCAGATAATGATGTTACGTTCTGATAACAGTGAGGAGTTCAGACAGGGATCGATGACCAGCATCTCTGTCACCTTGTGCTGCCCGCCGCCCTCACCACACCTAACAGATCCAACGAAACTACGAGCTCCATTCATGCTGTTTTATGTATTATGACATAAGATATATTAGCATAAAGTTGATAAAGCAGTTCTCTAAGGTAAACACAGGTAAAGATGTTTACATGCACAGCAAAATCAGGATAATGGGCAAAGATTCCAATAAAAGAAAACTGGGTAACACTTTATAATAACTATGGTATAAGGTATTTGTACAGCAGTTTAATGGTAACTGATCATTCATAAAGTCTTTTTTAAAACATGTCGCAGAATGATGATGACTAATGCAGCCGGTGCCAGCCAAACATTACTTCAGTCTATTATGATGGACTTCAGAGGATGAAATGATGCCAACTCCAACCTGAATCACCTCGGTCTATTGATGGACTACGATCTTGAAATGGAAAGCATAGACTAACTATTGCCAACAAAAGCCTTCATCAGCCAATTAACAAGGACAATTGCATCTATGTGTCTAATCAATTACTATACAGTATTTGTAAAGCATTAATTTATAGTTAATTGATCATTTATAAATGATTGTTCTTACATAAGCTACATATAAATATTATGTTATTTGTTCTATTCACTTTCTCATTTTTAATTATTGTTTAATAAGTTCATATATAGGCAGATAATGTTTTTTGTTGGTTTGTTTTTTTATCCTTAGTAAACAACTTGTTAATCATACCTAACTGATGTATTTTAGTTGATGCAAACCATTGGTAAAGAAGATTAAGAAAGCATAAATTCATAGTTAATAAAGATATTAAATATGTAATGAATATGATACACAATTCTGATTAATTAATGTGTTTATTAATGTTTTATAAACACTTACTATTAAATCAATGAATGCTTAACAAAGGTCGTAATGAAGCTGTATTAATGGCTAGCTAAGCATTTTGCATATACTAATCTAAAGT
This sequence comes from Xyrauchen texanus, assembly GCF_025860055.1. Classification (NCBI taxonomy): domain Eukaryota; kingdom Metazoa; phylum Chordata; class Actinopteri; order Cypriniformes; family Catostomidae; genus Xyrauchen; species Xyrauchen texanus. Next base: position 38,516,945 of record NC_068298.1, read on the forward strand.
GAGAACTATATATGCCTAATTAAACAAGTATGATATAAGTAAGTATGGCCAGTTGACCCGGGGCCAGCATGAGAGTTTTGCCCTTTCGGGCCAGTACTGCGCTGTCACTAAATCTTCCGTTGATCTTGTAAATGTGGTGTACATATGTCTTTATCTGAATATTAAACCACAGCAGCCTGCAATTTCATTTAGGAAATATCCAGTTCTTTTGTTTTGCACACTTCAAAGTGATGTGTGAAGGCGTTGACCCGCTAAAAATATCACATTATGACTTCTGTAATCTGTATATTAGATTACAGAAAGAGAAACACTCATTTAATGTGAAGCATGCAGAACATTCCAGACTATTTCTTTAATGAAACTGCAGCCTCTTATGGTGAAACAATCAAACGACCAGGTATTGAACTGCTTATCCAGAAGTGTGAAACTTCCAACAAAGCAGAATTAGGGAAAACCATATTTCATTGGGTCCTACTTTTTATGCCTTGCAAACTTAAACAATTGCATTTTCTTTGAAGTAATAAACATTGTTGGTGTATTGAATATCTCATTTTGCTCATTGAATCTTCAAAGTGATGTGAACATTTCTATGACAGACAATTGTGTCTTCCTGAAGGGAGCTCCTCCCGGCCAGCCTGAATCCTGAAAGCTGAATTCTTCATTGATCAGCGTTCAAATCTTACCAAGTTTTTTCCACAATGCAGACATTTGTACATTCAATTCTGTGCTTGTATGTTTTTACTTCAAGGACTGATATAAATCCGCCCCAGCAATCTCTGGGAAATGATTACATAAAATGCCCAAACTGCTGTTATTATTCCATCCGTCCCATTCCATACGGAGTGACAACAACGCTTGTACACTTCAGCAGCATAGTGAGGACATTTTCACTAATGAAGTTTAATAGGCACAGAATTTTTAATCAATAATATAATGTTAGAAGCTCTTTTCCATTTCAGTTTTTTGCCATTTCATCAGTGTCATGTGACCGTGGTGACGCGCTGGCTGTTTCCACAGCGCGCACAAACTGTAGCGGGATTTTTGGAATTCAATTTAATAAAATATTTATTGTAGGTCCACTGGTGAAACTGAATTAAACAGTCATTTTTATTTGCAATAATGAGAACAGGTCTGCTCATCAAGCTTATAAGGATGGAAAATGCTAAAGTGGCGTTTATGGTTGAGCAATTACAGAATATTTTTTAATGAACTGTGGATTTTCCTCAATATTATATCTGTACACTTGTTGTGTTGGGTCTGTTTTTTATGTTTTAGTGTCTTTGTAATTGAGATGCTGTGGAGATGATTATTTCAGGGCCACGTTTTCAGAGTAATGGATCATTAATAAATGTTTAATTAGGCATGTACAGTTCTCGCTTTAGATTAGGTCATGCTTTATTATGACTTATATATTAAGTAATAACTGCTTTAATAGTAAGTGTCACTAAAACAGTAACAACTACATAAATTATGTTTAAATGTAAACCCAATTACATATATAATTTCTTTATATACTATGAATTCCTGCCTTGGTCATGTTAAAAAAACAGGCAAACTGCCTGTAAATGAACTTATTGAACAATAATAAATCATTAATAAACAATAAATCATAACAAACTATTTTATGTAGCTTACTAATGTAGGAACAATCATTTATAAATGATCAATTAACTATAAACTAATGCTTTACAAATAATTTATAGTTATTTATAATTTATAGTTATTATAAAGTGTTACCAAATATTCTATTAAAGAAAACTCTACCTTTCTGTTCTAAAGTGAAAGTTTAACCTTTACAAATGATTATTTGTTTAGCATTTATTAGGTGGTATTCAAGTGTATTTAAATATATTAAGACAGTAATTACGATATGACTCATTAGGACTGGTTTTTACTAAATTTCTACTAATGAACTGCCAAAAACTTGAAATAAAAACAATTTGAATCCATGCTGTAAAGTGAAACATTTACTTCCACAAGTTATTCATTTGTTTGACATTTATTAGTTTTTTACAGTATTTGCAGTAAACATAAAAAATGTTCAAAATGTTTATTTTAATTAAAACATGTGCAGAGCAAACCTAACATGTAACTTATAAATTGTTTAGGTTCAACTTTCACTTTAGAACAGAGTCTCCAGTTTGTTACATATTAGTAACAGCTTTGTAAGTCCAATACTAATTGGCATTAATTACTGGCTAAATATTTTTCTGTAAACTTGACCTCTGATCTCTGAAATAGAGCATTGTTTACATTCCTTTCTACACAAAAATACAACATTTAATATGTAGATTATGGCTAAGATAGCCTTACTCAACATTCAGTTCATTATTAATTACTGTTTTATTCATGCTTAACTAATGCATTATTGTGAACTCTTTAAATAAAGTGTTACCAAAATGTGTAACTTTAATATTACAGGGCTCAAACAAAGAATAATCTGCTATTGTCATTGATGTCTGCAGTAAGCGGTTATACAGGCCTATATAAAGTCCAAGAGGGTACACTTCTCATTCATAAGCATAGCATTAAACTGTATAGATTCAAAGGTACCATACGTACTGTTAACATATGAATAAGTCAATCACAGTACACAGAGTATTCTACTGTTTTCTGTTATATTATATCAAAGATGTTGTCTTTAGTTATTTGAGAGCAGAGAGACGTCACAGTCAGCTCAAGATACGAGACTTTGATCCTTGGATGTAAAATTCCAGAGAGTTGCAGATTCCTCGTCCATTACATTCTACTATGGAATTCTCACTATGCAGCCATTCCCTCATAAGCAGTGAATGACCCTGCAGGACTCCCTTTCACATCTTTACATCAACGGCTTTTAATTCAATTCTCAAACAGAATGCAAAAGAAAGAAACGTCATTTTATGATGGAGTATCTGTGTGCAATTTTGTTGCTCAATATGTTTACTTTTATATTTTGTGTTATTACACAGATGAATTGATTAAGTCATAAAATTAAATGTTAAAAAAGAATTAGAAAGGCTTCATATCATTTTTTTCAAACTTTATTTTTTAGTTAAACTACCCTGCCTACCCCTCATGTTTTTGAGATTTTCTAATACTGATTTCTGTTACAAAATCTTTGTGATGGTCTTTTAATCCAAATAATTGTTGATGTTTTAGTCACTTACAATACATTTATATTTTAAATGAAATATTAATAATATTTATATTGTATGATTACTGGATTGTAAGCTAATTTAAATTAGTAATACCTTAGATAATTAATTGAAGAAATTATATTATTTGATTTGATGTATAAAGTGTAGGAAAGGAATTAGCAGTTCTCTAGAAATAAAATGATAAAAATAATCATTACTGATAATAATAATAATAATAATACACTTTATATTTTACCACATTAAAATACTGAGTTTCTTGCATTTCTTGGGACATTTTCAAATAGATTGAAAATGGCTTGATTTCCATTTTCATTAATAGGAACAGAATTGCTTTGTCCACATGTGAGAGTTTTGTATAGGAATTGAACTTCGCTTTGAATAGAACATTTGCTAAGGATTATTTAAAAAGAAAGAAAAAAGGAAATGAAAGAACAAATGCATAGTAACCATTACTCTTGTAAAGTTCACCGCAGTGGAACCTCTGAGCTGACTAAAACAAATGGACTCCAATAGAGTTTGAGAAGATAAAGTTCTTCTACAATGGCAACAGAGTTTGATCTTTACCTCTGCAGAAAAGTAAAAGGCAAGACAGAACACAAACCTTAACACATAATAGCAGGTTGTCCAAAGACAGAGAGTGAGAAAGAAAGAGTGACTGCAGAGGACGAGAGAAAGATATATAGACTAAAATGCCAGTTTCAGTTGCTCTGGGAACTTAAAACCACAGATGACAGCAAGGATCGTCTTAAACGTCAAGATGGATTGGATCGTTACGACAGTGCCAGACATGGTTAAATGTTTGTCTCGCTTGATACAAGTGAGCATTACAACAGCTTTTACATCTTAGGCTGTATTTACTGTTGAAGATGACTCATAAATAAAAGAAAAGGTAATGTTTGTCTATGAAATACACCTGCCTTTGTGTAAAGAACAGAAATCGTACCAAAAGGGGCAAACATTTGGTTAAATATTGGTGTAGTGTATACTTCAATCTTTACATGCTTAATTAAGGAGAAAATCCAACTCTTAATTTTGTCTAACAAATAAATATATATTGCAAACACTGCATTTCAAATAATACTAGACAGGGGCGAGTTATCACACAGGGAAGTCTTCATCTCAGTAAATACACTTTCAGTAACTTTGTAAATGTTAATTTTGGGCAAGTTGCCACATATACTTTGTTTTGTAGTGCTATTAAATGTATTAATTACAGTTTTGCTAACACTTCACATTAATGCTCCCTTTATTAAGGGTTTATAAAGGGGTTAAGTCATTTACAAATGCATTATACATGATTGATATGGAGTTATAACAACATAAATAAAAAGGTCAACTTTCAGGCAATAATTGCCAAATTGTGAGCATTTTAACTTTAATGCTATAAATATTTAATAAATACCCTTATTCATACTTTTCAGATCTTCATGCTCATACACATCATACATCATATAATAAAGCCTTATGGCCATTAAGCCATACAGAACTTTATGTACTTAGGTTTCTAATGTTGGCAACTCTTTCATAAATGCTTCATATGTGTCCATTTTACATTAAGATACATTTTCATAAGTTATTAATGTTGAATAAGAGTTATTAAGCATTTATAACATGTAAGGTAAAATGGCTCATGCATCATGTGGCAGGTATTGCACATAGTCACTTTTATTATGCATACTGTAATAAATACATATCAATGATTTATAATGCATTTGTAAATGACTTATTAATCATTAATAAACCCCTTTATAAACATATTGTTACCACAATTTCTTAGATCAAAACACTGGTTACATTTTTTGTTTGTACAAAAATTGTTTTAACAAAAATTGTTTTAATTGTTTTAACAAAACAATTCATTAAAAAAAAAAGGTATACCTACCTTTTTTTTTTTAATGAATTGTTTTGTTAAAAACAATTTTCCCTAAATTATTCCAAAAAAGTCTAATTGCTCCATGTAGTTTTGTCACACAAGGTTAACATGTATTAAATCAAGTGTATCTTTTTTTCCTATGCAATAAAAGTAAATGTAAAAAAAAAAAAACATTTAGCAAGGACTTAAAAAAAGTCATAACATACAAAAACATTTAAAAAAAAACTCTGAAAAAATATTCCCCGGGATAAAAAGTGACAACTAGCCCTGTCTGTCGTATTTATGTAATGTAGTGATATAGTCTTTTCTTTGGCTATGTAATATTTATTTTTTGCAGTTTGTCTAATGACCTAATTGTTATCTTGTCTATCATTTTCGGCTATCATCATTTAAAATTCATTAAGCTGTGGCATTTCATCATGTTGTTTATATAAGAATTTAAGAACACATCCTTCTTTATCAAAATCTGCATGCCAATGTTGGGCTCCACTCATTTGTGAGAAAGCTGTTGTCCGTATGATGAAAGCAAGTAGCGCCCCGCGTGGCCGTCCACATATGGTCTGCATTAGAGCGGGGACTGGCCCACTGAACTCCGCCCCCGTGCCCCTGACTGGCTCAGCCCGTTGACAGACAGGTTCTGATTCCACATATGCTGAAATCCAGCAAGCGTTACATGGCCTCTTTGATACTGGCTGATTTACTGGGCCTTGGCACCAGTTGTGAATGTCTTCAGCGACGGAGAGGCTCGCCTGTGTAAGAGGATAGTGTCTATCAGATGGCAGGCCGACAGCACAACAAATGTCGCACCATTTCCACATATTATTCAGGCTTATGTAGGCTATGCATTTCACCCGCCTTCTTCTGCGGCCTGCACACAAACACCAAGCATATGTTACCACGACCACCATAACTGCTATTTAATTGCTTTTGGTGTGAGATACACTTTTACAATATGTAGTCTCTTGACTGAGGTATTGTTCTCTCTTATGTTTTCTACACCATTTTTTTAAGATGTTATGCCAGTTGTTGTTTTACGGAAGAGGATTAGGGCCAAGCAATAATAAAAAAAATAAAACCATCTCGAGAATAAAGTCATTATAATGCGAGATTAAACTCGTTAAATTTCGAGAAAAAAGTCGAAATACAATCTTGAGAATAAACTCATTAAATATCGAGATTAAACTCGTTAAATTTCGAGAAAAAAGTCGAAATACAATCTTGAGAATAAACTCATTAAATATCGAGATTAAAGTCATTATAATGCGAGATTAAATTTAACGAGTTTAATCTCGCATTATAATGACTTTAATCTCGATATTTAATGAGTTTATTCTCAAGATTGTATTTCGACTTTTTTCTCGAAATGTAACGAGTTTAATCTCGCATTATAATGACTTTATTCTCGATATTTAATGAGTTTATTCTCAAGATTGTATTTCGACTTTTTTCTCGAAATTTAACGAATTTAATCTAGCATTATAATGACTTTATTCTCGATATTTAATGAGTTTATTCTCAAGATTGTATTTCGACTTTTTTCTCGAAATTCAACGAGTTTAATCTCGCATTATAATGACTTTATTCTCGATATTTAATGAGTTTATTCTCAAGATTGTATTTCGACTTTTTTCTCGAAATGTAACGAGTTTAATCTCGCATTATAATGACTTTATTCTCGATATTTAATGAGTTTATTCTCAAGATTGTATTTCGACTTTTTTCTCGAAATGTAACGAGTTTAATCTCGCATTATAATGACTTTATTCTCAATATTTAATGAGTTTATTCTCAAGATTGTATTTCGACTTTTTTCTCGAAATGTAACGAATTTAATCTCGCATTATAATGACTTTATTCTCGATATTTAATGAGTTTATTCTCAAGATTGTATTTTGACTTTTTTTCTCGAAATTTAACGACTTTAATCTCGAGATGGCTTTATTTTTTTTTATTATTGCTTGGCCCTAATCCTCTTCCGTATTGTTTTAATCCATTGGGTCCAAAAAAAAATTCAAGATGTTAGATGTTTCAAATCAAGTTTAATTGTATGATTCAGTTTCAGGCTGGAGTTCCTGTCATAAGATCTTTGAGATGCAATAGACAGGAATCGTCTCCACTGTGAACCAGGGAGAGGTCAAAGGTCAATGCTGTGTCAGAGCAGTTATGTTAATAATGATGTTTTCATGGATTGAGTCTACTGGTGACAGACAGGATGACCCCCTCTGTCTCACCTTTTCACACTATTTTTCTATCTAAATGAATGACACAGTTCTCTTCTCTGTAGATGTCAGGGAAACAATGAAGTTAGCTCTGAGATGTCTTCTGTGCTGGACTTTAAATAGCACATACTGAACCATGGTGCTATGGTTGCCATGGGCCACAATTAATCCCAAGTCCTTTAAACCGCATGCCTTTAGATAAGAAATTTCACCCTAGAAGTCAACATAAAAAAATAAATAAAAAAAAATTGAAAAGTAAAACGAGTTTAAAAATGATGAAAGTTAAATTCAGCATCTAAAAAAACACTCTTGTTTAAGATCTTAATGGTTGTCCTTTCTCATTAAACAACACAGACTGCTAGTTTATGGGAAGGTCTATGACAGTAAGTAGGGGCCAAGCACCGAAGCTGCAAAATACTAATTTCAGTGTGAAATCAGTAACAGTAGGTTGACTTTTCTTTAGCTAAAATCTGTATGTGCTTATCAAAATTACAAAACACTGCCACCATTGGCCAAAGCGGTAAGTGTTGTTCTGCGTATGCGCATGTGTGAGCTCCATATTCTGGGTAAAATGTCCATGTAGGGGCGCCAAAAGCAAGTTGTTTTCAGCTGTACTGAATGTAGGTGAAGAGGAATGCAGGTTTTATATATTTAACCCCCAACTCAAACTCCAAACCTAAACCTAACCATCAGTGGAGTAAAAATTTAATGTTAGCGGAAAAAATGCAACCTCTTAATCACGCACGTCACTGATTATGCTAACGCAATTACTTCCTGGTTTCAACACAGGATCTGAACCAGAGCCACTCTTGCTATTGACATAACGCATTTCCAGTCGCGACATAAAGGAAGGTAAACATGCTGGAGCCGATGCAAAAATGTCTGATGGGACATGGTACTTGTCAGTGAGTTGGCATAATGTGGCAATTTCTAGGGTACTGGAACTCTTTGAAACATCATGCTGACTTCCCGTGTGATCATTTGGGGTGTGAAGCCCCTATTGTCTTCTTCTTCTTCTTCTTCTTCTTCTTCTTCTTCTTCTTCTTCTTCTTCATATTATTATTCCTCTGACTGAGTATATGGCAGCCCATAGATCCAATACAATATTAGAGGAACATTCCTTGGGGCAAATTTGTTCCCAATGTGGACTACTGTAATGCTCTCATTGTCGGCCTTCCTGCATGCAAAATTATGCCTCTGCAGATAATCCAGAATGCAGTAGCATGTCTGGTCTTCAGCGAACCAAAGAGAGCACATGTTACAACACTCCTTATCTTTCTTCACTGGCTGCTGGTTGTTGCACATATCAAGTTCAAGGTTCTGATGCTGGCATACAGAACAGCCACTGGGTCTGCTCCAGCTTCCTTAAAATCCTTCCTGCAGAGCTATGTTCCCACCAGAAGCCTGCTGTCGGCTAATGAGTGGCATCTTGTTGTACCAACACAAAGAGGCACCAAATCACTTTCTTGGACTTTCAGCTTCACTGTACCTCGGTAGTGGAATGACCTTTCCAATACCATCCATGAAGCAGACTACCTCTCTGTCTTCAAACCTCCACACCATTTCCATGAGCACTTGACCATACACTCCTTATATATACGCATTACCGATCAAATATTTTGAAACACTTACACATTCTTTATTTTATTTTATTTTCTTCACATATTAGAATAATAGTAAAGTCATCCAAACTATGGAATAACATAAATGGAAATATGTTGTGATCAAAACTGTGTTATGTTTTAGGATCTTCAAAGTAGTCACCCTTTACCTAGAATTTATAGACATGAACTCTTGACATTTTCTAAAGCAACTTCTTGAGGTTTCACCCTGGGATGCTTTTTAAACAGTATTGAAGGCGTTCTCATCTATGTTGGGCACTTATTGGCTGCTTTACTTTATTATTTGGTCCAAGACATCAATTAAAACAATTATATATATTTTTTGTATAACATTATTTTTATAATGAAATAAATTAACATGGTGGCACAATTATATTTTTGTCTATGTGGCAGCGGGGGCGTGGTCAAGCGCCCGTCCGGGAGAGAGAAGCGGTAAGGGCGCTCACACCTGGGCCAAATTATGACTAACACCTGTCTCTAATTGCAGTAGAGTGAGGAGAGCGGTGAAAAAGCCAGCGGCCATGAGAGCAGAGGGAGTCGACCAGAACAAGCCAACCCACTGCGCTTATGTTATTGTGTGTTGATTTTGTTATAATTATTTGTGAGACAGACATTAAAAACCTTACCTTTTTCCCTGGAACCTTCGTTTCCTGTCCTCCTTCCCGTGAGGGTTCTACACTGGTGCCGAAACCCGGAGATTAAAAAAAAAAAACCATAATAATGGAACAGAGTCGCCCCATAGAGTCCTCCCAGCTGGCTGAAGTCCTCCAGTCCCTCGCGACACTCCACCAGAGCCACCAACAATCCCTGCTTGAGCTCCGGCAAGACCAGGATCGCCGCTTTTTTGAAATCATGCGGGCCCAAGCAGAGGACCGGCTCGCCATCCGAGCCTCCTCAGCCAGGAGGCCGCTCCAGCCGCAGCCGCGACCCCGGACACCCACGCCACATTGCCCCCACCCGCGTTACAGAAGATGGGGCCGGCGGATCGACCCAGAGGCCTTCATCGACCTCTTCGAGAGGACGGCGGAGATTTGGGGTGGCCCCAAGACCAGTGGGCAGCCCGATTAGTCCCTCTCCTGTCCGGGAAGCACAACTCGCGGCCCAACAACTGCCGGCAACAAGCCTCCTGGCTTACAACGATCTGCGAAGAGCCATCCTGCAACGGGTTGGTCGGTCCCCAGAGGAAAGTCGCCAACTCTTCCGGGCCTTAAAACTGGAGAAATCCGACCGCCCGCTCGCGTTCGCCCAACGGCTCCGTGATGCGTGTCGGAGGTGGCTGCTTGCGCGGGACCGCGGCGCCGAGGAGCTCGTCGACCAGGTGGTACTGGAGCAGTTTGTCCAGCGCTTGCCCCGAAGACGGCCGAGTGGGTCCAGTGCCACCGCCCGGCGCCGCTGGAGGAAGCCGTCCGGCTCGCGGAGGACCACATGGCGGCGATTCCGAGGGCGGATGAGCCCTCTCTGTCTGTCTCCCCTTTCCCTGTGTCTTCCCCTGTTTTTTTTCCCTCCCCTCTTCCCTCTCGCTCTGCTCTCTCCCCAGGGTCCGTTCCTGCCCCCCGCAGGCGTGGAGCGCTCAGCGCCCAGCTCCCCGGTCTTGGGAACGCCCACCAAGCCCTTCTCCATCCTTCAGCCGCTCTCCTCCTCAGGTGGGGCGCCCGCCAGCACGGGTGCGGCCGCAGCGCCTGGGCCGGTCTGCTGGAGGTGCGGAGACCCGGACCACTTCCGGGATCAGTGCCCGCTGATGGAAATAGGGGCGGTGGTACGGGTCTCCGATGCTCCACAGGCTGCCCCCGATCGGGCTGGAGCGCACCGGATTCGGTAAGAATCCAGGGGTACATACCAAGCTTTGTTGGATACCGGCTGTAACCAGACCACCATCCACCAACGCTTGGTTCAACCCGGGCTTTGGGCTCAGCTAAACTGGTGAGGGTAAGGTGGTACACGGGATATTCACAAATATCCCGTGGTGACTCTGGCGATCAAATTCAGGGAGAAAAACATAGTGTAGAGGCAGCTGTTAGTCCTCGCTCACCCATCCGCTAATTTTGGGTACGGATTGGCCGAATTTTAGAAAGTTATTGGAGGGAGTTTGTGCGGATGGGTCCTGCGCGAGAGTGAAGGGGTGTGTGATGTGCGATGCTTTGGCGGGGAGGCGGAGCCAGGGCCGCCCTCGACTGCTCCGAAGTGACGTGGGAAGGGGCGAGGTGGACGCCCTCCTCTCCGGAATTCCCGGAGGGGACTTCCCTTGAGCAGTCGCGGGATGATACCCTTAAGCACGCCTTTGACCAAGTGAGAGTAATCGATGGTCAACAACTCCGCCGGGTGTCGCCGCCTCATATCCGTGATTTTTCGCTTATTAAAGATCGCTATACAGGGTGACGAGGACGCTCAAACAAAGGAGGAAGTAACACAATTATTGATTCCACGGAGCCGCCGGGAAATGGTTTTCCAGGCGCTCACTATAATCCTATGGCCGGTCACCTAGGGGAACGAAAAACACTTCTCCGCCTAATAGCCCGCTTCTATTGGCCGGGCATTGGCGGTGACGCCCGCGAGGTGGTGTGCGGCGCGTCGCGAATGTCAGCTGGTAAACCCACCGCCACCCCAAAAGCGCTTTTGCGCTTCTACCATTAATCGAGGTCCCCTTCGAAGAATTGGGATGGACCTCGCCGGGCCATTAGAACGGTCAGCACGCCGGACATCGCTCGCGTTAGTCCTAGTGGATTACGCGACGCGATATCCGGAAGCAGTGCCTCTGAGCAACATCTCCGCACGTAGTGTTGCAGGGGCACTCTTCAAGATAATCTCCCGGTGGGGATTCCGAAAGAAATCCTCACCGATCAAGGCACAACTTTTATGTCACGGACACTTCGCTAACTTTACGAGCTCTTGGGCATTAAATCGATTCAAGACTAGCGCTTACCATCCTCAGACAGATGGCCTAGTGGAACGGTTTAATAAAACGCTCAAAAACATGATTCAGTAAATTCGCGTACCGATGACGCTTAGAAATTGGGATAAGTGGCTAGACCCCTGTTATTTGCGGTACGAGAGGTCCCGCAAGCCTCCACCGGTTCTCCCCGCTTGAGCTGTTGTACGGGCGACGCTCCGCGGTGTCCTCGATGTCATCCGTGAAAATTGGGAGGAGGGACCTTCTAATGCCAAAAATGAAATTCAATACGTCTTGATCTTCGAGCAAAGCTCCACACACTGGGGCGATTAACACAAGAGCATTTGCTCCAAGCTCAAGAACGCCAACGCCGGCTGTATGACAGGGGTGCTCAGCTACGGAATTTGCACCGGAGATAAAGTGCTTGTATTACTCCCAACATCGAGCTCAAAATTACTCGCCAAGTGGCAAGGACCGCTTGAGGTCACACGACGAGTAGGGGATCTCGATTATGAAGTCAAACGCATCGATAGAGGGGGCGCTGCCAAATATATCACCTCAACCTCCTGAAATTGTGGAGGGAGGAGGCGGCCTCTGTGACATTGGCCACGGTAGTTCCGAGAGGGCGGAGCTCGGACCGGAGGTAAACAAAACTACAATCTTAACACTCCGGTCACTTGTGGGGACCAGCTCTCACCGCTGCAGCTCACAGAGGTTTCCGAAGTTACAAAAAGAGTTTGCGGACGTGTTTTCCCTCTCCGGCCGTACGAACCTCATACAGCACCACATCGAGACCGAGCCGGGCGCTGTGGTGCGTTGTCGCCTTATCGCTACTCCGAACATAAAAAGAAAGTCGCTCGGAAGAATTAGATGCAATGCTCGATATGGGCGTAATAGAGGAATCCCACAGTGATTGGTCCAGCCCGGTTGTTCTTGTTCCCAAGAGTGATGGGTCGGTTCGGTTCTGTGTGGATTACAGGAAAGTCAACGCGGTGTCTAAATTTGACGCCGCACTCAATGCCCCGTGTTGATGAACTGCTCGATCGGTTAGGTACTGCTCGATTTTACTCGACCCTGGATTTAACAAAGGGCTATTGGCAGATCCCCTTGACACCAATGTCCCGCGAGAAAACAGCCTTCACCACGCCGCTTGGATTACACCAATTTGTGACGCTTCCTTTCGGTTTGTTCGGGCCCCAGCCACGCTCCAGCTACTCATGGATCGGATCCTCAGACCGCGATACCGCTGCGACGCTGCCTATTTGGATGACATTATCATCTATAGCAATGATTGGCAGCGCACATGCATCATCTGAGGGCCGCCCTGAGATCGCTGCGACGGGCGGGCTCACGGCAAACCCTAAGAAGTGTGCGGTTGGGCGGTGGAGGTACGGTATCTGGGGTTCCACTTGGGTCATGGCCAGGTGCGCCCCCAAATTGAAAAGACTGCGGCGACATGCGACTTGCCCTAGACCTAAGACCAAAAAGGGGTGAGACAGTTCCTGGGGCTGGCTGGCTATTACAGAAGATTTGTGCCTAATTATTCGGACGCCACCAGCCCGCTGACTGATCTCACTAAAAAGGGGGCTCCAGATCCGTCCAATGGTCGGAGCAGTGTCAACAGGCGCTTACGCAGATTAAAGCTGCACTTTGTGGGGGCCGCTTACATGCACCTGATTTTTCTCTCCCTTTTATTTTGCAGACGGACGCTTCAGACAGAGGGCTGGGGGCCGTACTCGCAGCTGGTGGAGGGGAGGAGCTCCGGTGCTGTACATTAGTCGGAAGCTCTCCTTAAGGGAGACTAAGTACAGCACCGTGGAAAAGGAGTGTTTGGCCATCAAGTGGGCGGTCCTCACCCTCCGCTACTACCTGCTGGGGCGGCCTTCACCCTCTGTTCGGATCATGCCCCACTCCAGTGGCTCCATCGCATGAAGGATACTAACGCCCGGATCACCCGCTGGTATCTCGCTCTCCAGCCTTTTAAATTCAAGGTGATCCACAGACCGGGGTGCAGATGGCTGCCGCCGACTTCCTCTCCAGAAATGGGGAGTGGTAGGCAGGCCGGATGACGCCCGCCTGAGTCGGGCGGTGGGGGTATGTGGCAGCGGGGCGTGGTCAAGCTCCGTCCGGGAGAGAGAAGCGGTAAGGGCGCCACACCTGGGCCAAATTATGACTAACACCTGTCTCTAATTGCAGTAGAGTGAGGAGAGCGGTGAAAAAGCCAGCGGCCGCAGAGCAGAGGGAGTCGACCAGAACAAGCCAACCCACTGCGCTTATGTTATTGTGTGTTGATTTTGTTATAATTATTTGTGAGACAGACATTAAAAACCTTACCTTTTTCCCTGGAACCTTCGTTTCCTGTCCTCCTTCCCGTGAGGGTTCTACAGTCTACAAAACTAATTTCAAGCTTTTAAGCATACATTTTCAGATCAAAAGATTTTTAAGACATTTCAGTCAAGTGTGTGTGTGTGTGTATATATATAGTATAAATATACTTTATATAAATATATATATATACACACATTGCCATGTTAGCAATCTTAGACTGCATGAGCTGCATGCATTTAAGTGTATGTGTAAAGTCAATTGCTCATAACTCCAAACTCCACAGCTTAATGAGATGACAGAGCAGAGCACTCATCCACTGTGAAGGGCACAGCATATGCAAACTATATATTTATGTAATTAAATCACACCATTTGGGCTTTTATGATCACACTGGGCCATGTAGAAAACTGTTTATCTGAACTTGTAAAGCTGCTGTCAAATCCACACGTCAAAAGAAAAGCTTGACTCAAAATAAAAGCTAGATGTCTGAAATTGAAGAAATTGTGACAAAAATACATATATTACAATTATATTATAAAATTGTGCAAAAAATAGTTATAATATTAATACAGATAATTGGAACTGTATGAACAATGCAGTACACGGACTGCTTTAATGGCCATGCTGGTCCACCAGCTAGAACAACACTAACCAGCCTGGACTCTCATGTAAATTCTTGTTGGTCCACAGGGAAGGTTGATTTCTTTGTATCATGTCAGTCCACCAGTGGTGTGACAGGGGCTTTCTGGCATATATTTGCACCACAGATGAAAGTCATATCAGGTCGCTGGTCTGCACTTTGTAATTATACCATAAAGTAATCCCCACGCTCAGTCGTAATGCTAAATAAGCACATCCGCACCATGAGCTCTTCTCAAATCTAAAACCAAAACAGCATGCTAACTCAATTAACTGATAGAGGATAACAGCACATTAAACAGGGATTGACTGGAATGTATGCACATGTTCTCAAACATTAATTACCTATTGGGTTACTCTGGCCATCATCAAAGCGATCACATTATTCCATGGCTGAATCCATGCTCGGCTTATCTGCGTCATTCCATTAGCAACAATAAATTCTGGCACCTGCTCATCACGCAACAATCTCAAGTTTAGAGCTGACTCATGACCCTCTCAACAAGGTAAGACATGCAAACAAGGTATTTAGCCATGTCAGGGGGTGTTATCATATGATTTCTGGTGCATCCATTAATAACTTAGTGCTAGTGATGTCCATTCTAAGTGGATGTGTCCTATGAAAAGTGAACTCCAAAGCAATTCAAATTGTTCTGTAATTCTTGACAACCAATCCACTTATAAAAACATAATTCATAATTGACAGAGGAGATGTGCCAAAGTGCTGCCCAATTTGCATTGTGATTCAATGTCATCTAACAACAGTTTATGCATCATCCATAAGACAGCTATACAGAAGTTTGGCAATATGTCAATGACTGTGTGTTAAAAATGGCAATGCTTACTTTTATGAACATAAAACTTCCCCCATTAAAGCTATTCAATTAAAACTGAATATGAGCAATTCCATATCTCTACAATATAAAACAAAGTTTTGAAACAGTTATACACAGCAGACAAAAATGAAAACCATATACACAAAAAAGCAAGTGATATGTTGTGAGCAATCAGTAAAAAATAGATTATCGAAATCAATATTTAATCCACAATCGACATCGCCTCGTCCGTCATGATTTTTCCTTGAAACTCCTGTCCACTGTGATTGGTCATGAGGATCAGCATGGGGACTGTTATGTTGTAGTCCACTGTGGAGCTCACACTGATGCAGGCTCAGCCGAAGGATGCATTGAGGACACACTCGTGAGCACCCTTCTGAGCACTATAATATCAAATGGGACACCCTTCGGTCTCGTGGAATTCGCTGGAACGCGCAAATGAAGGCCACATTAAGTGCGCCATTTGGGAAAGCGCCATGGACCAATCACAGTCTGTTCACTAACCCTCTGATGTATATTGCACACAAAACTGGAAAGCACTTATGAAAATATTGAACTTCAGCGAGGTTTTTACGCCTGTGGCTGCATACTGGGCACTTTTTGGGAAGAAATAATCAAAGGATTTGCCAACGTTTTCCATAGTTATAGCTTTACATTGTCAAAGGATTACATTTAGTAGCATGCCAATGAAATACTCATGAGCAGAACTGTATATTCCGCTTTGTTTTCTGTCAATTAAATAATCACTTTTGAATGGTCATAAATTCTGATCACAAATTCTACACACAAATTCCTTTGATGTTAACCACACAACAGTTCCTGGAGACTTTTTCTTATTGTGGTATATATCTCAAATAAAATAATGACACTAAATGACCCATGTTCACTTTATGACTAAATGGGCCAGGTTCTTAACTAAAATAGCAAGTCTTGCTAAAATAGACTAAATAGTTCTTAACAGTCATACCCTAAACTGTATAGAGCACAACAGTCTGGTTCTGGTAAAAATCTATTTTTTTCCATAGAGGAATTGACTATTAACTTTAACTTATAAACCTGTGAGCACCATGGATTTTAATCAATGGGATATGCTTCCTTTGAAGCCATTAGTCTTTGTTATACTAAGTTTTTAATAAATCATGCTTAATCATGGAAATCAACACAGCAAATTCTCCGGTGTTAAATGAACACTCTTGGTGTTCCCACAAGTCCACTCTACAGGAGTTAAAATCTAACTCTGAGCATGTGTTGTGCTGAATGCTGAATTGGCCAAACCGTTGATGAGATCTATTCATGTAGATACACTCTATGAATGATGATTGATCATCAGTGATGACACCTGCTGTTAACAAGCAGAATCTACTGATGGAAAGACAAAACAAGAGAACAAACCAGCAGACACCAGCAAAAGATTTCTGCAGCGACCTCAGGGCTCCAGACTAAAAAAATTACGTAAGAGCCATTGGCTCCTAAACTTAAACTGACACATTAAGGAGCCAAATGGCTGATATTAGTTGCCAAATAACAGAATTGCTCGATTTAGATTGTTGTTCAAAAACAAGATAGAAAGCCAAAGAAAAGGAAGACTGATAACTCAAAAAAAAAAGCTGATAACCCATTAATCGGGAGGTTTGATAAACAGTATACAGTATAAAGTTGAGAAGATAAGTTTGCATTCCCATTTGTCTCATAAATGTTCACACCTCTTTCATAATTTATTCAAATATAAGAGATTACATTTTTTATTTTTTATTTAATACTGCCCTTCACAATCTATATTACAGATAATTACATAAAATATAGTATGCATATAGTAGTGTGTTGTCTTCTTGAGCATCATTGAATGTTTGCACCTTGTGTAATAGTTGTGAACAAGTGTCAAGTGAACAAGCTTGATCTCATATATATATATATATATATATATATATATATATATATATATATATATATATGATACAAGACATTTAATTATAAAGAAGTCAGAAATACACATGGGACTCTTATTTTGAAATGTCTGCACTCCCAGTTGTGAGCTTACTGTTTCGCTGAGAAAGTGAATCTGATTCAAACTGCTAACCTGATCTCCTGAGTATACACCCTCAGTTCTTTTCAGGTGATTCATGAAAAAGATCCGGATCAAAAGAGTCATTTGGTCATGACTCTCTTGCGCTGGGTTTGTTGTTGCTTTGGATTCAGCGAGCTCGTCAGAAACAGAATGGGTGAAAAGCGGCGTGAGACACACTGGCACTCTAAAGATGTATTAAATAACTCACAAGATATCTGACGAAACCGCATATGAATGCACAGAACCCGACTGTCGCCAATGACGACTACATTTTTAATTATTGTCTCAATCAATTAATTTTGGTTGCATTTGCGATCATATTAGTTGCAGTCTGGAGCCCTGGACCTCCCATGATGCACTGTGAATGACGCAATCAAGTCAGTCTCCCTACACTCTTAAACTACTTAAATACTTGTATGTATCTGAATATTTTGCAATAAACTTAAAATAAAATTGTTCTATACTTATAATCAATAACTTATTCAATAGTTTTGCATAAATCTTTCATTTGTAATTTGATTACGCCATTCACAATGCTTCATGTGATTTTACTTTAGTTTATTCCCCTTTAAAGATTTTAAGCATAAAGTCTTGTACCTTTTGACTTCTTGTCCAATTTTCAAATACGTGTTTGCTTCAAAATCACAGCTGTAATGATTCACCTAGAAACTGATTGGTTTGGTTCATAGCTTAGAGCTCTTTTATGAAGACTTTCATGAAATCCCTATTCAAAATAAATGAAAAACTGTTACATAACCAAGATGAATAAAAATGTGGACAGGCACTGCTGCACTCTATTCTCCTTAACAAAAAACAGTAATAAATGTATTCATGCAGGGTGTGGGACTTTGGAAAGTTTGAAAAGTTGAACAGTAAACTGTCAGTTATAAACTACCGCACCTGTCCCATATCTTTAACTTGCTTATTCACCAAATCTAAAATCAAATCCCATCAGGGTATATCACATTCAGCATACAATTCAGCTGATCTTAGCTAACTAAGGGACAACACTGGGAATAGCGCTCACGCACTATGACAAAGTAGACATGCTACAGCTAAGCTATCTGAAAACCGGAAAAGTAGCCTAGTGGTAAATAACTCTGCCCACAGATAATGCAAAGTACAGCAGAGCTGCAAACACATTGTGTGCTGCACTTGGTAGGATGTTTGTTTACACATGGACTGAGATAATTAGTGAGAAGTAATGACCAAGCTACGATGACAGCCATGGAAACTCGATCCTGCTGCTCTTTGTGCTCCTTCACCCATCCGCAGCAACTGCAGGGCGACAGTGTCACGTCTATTTTTGCCCACCGGCTGCTGGAGCGCTTATGGCGCCAGCCCTAGGGAGCCACGGTGCTGGAGATGACAGGGACAGTGTGGTTATTTCCTTCCCTTGCCTCTTGGGAGCCATACAGAACTCTACGCTAAGAAAACTGTCATGGCAGGTCATGCATCGGACCCTTGCTGTAACTGGCATGAGAAATATGTTGTTTACGCTGCAGAACTTGTCCGTGATGCATGTAGAGTCTGACTTGTACCTTTACCGGGAAAAGGGTGGCACTAATGTCAGTGTGGCCATTACTCCAGGTGTAATTTTGCCTTCCAAAGATTCACTGTGAAGAGATTTGCATACTTGTTTGGGATAGGGTGGTATGCATTGCAATCAAAAGTAAGATTTGCAATTTGTGGTAGAGCATACACATTGCATGCGTGCCATGGTCATTAGAATCTTTAACACATTCAACATTAGTCTCAGGGGTCTTCTGCAACCAAATTCCACATCCTCCTCAATTTCAAAATAAGCAAGCATGGTATGGAATTTATGCCACTTATGTGTAATGTGGCTTTAGTGGGCATGGATAAAGTTTCTCTCGGACATCTGAGAGCTTTCCAAAGAGCGAAAGGGCAAAGGTTTTGTCATGTAGATTAGCTAAATGATTGTGGTCAGTGTAGATCTCGACCGTTTATTTGTGGTGCTTGCTAAACATTGATTGTGCTATAGAATTCAAATAATACATTTTATTTGGGGAGAGGTGTGCTTTTACTTTTCTGAGTGATCAAACCTAAGATCTTACATCCTGATCTCATGAAAATTACATTAATTTGGTGACATTCTTGCAAAATGATATTGCTTGGTTCATGACACGACTCGGGCAGTTTCGAGGTGAAATGTCCACTGTGTGGTGCTAAAATGTAGTTACATTTTCTCCAAAACAGATGGGTTTTTAACGTTACTGTAATGCTTATGTAAACCTTAAATCCAAACCTAACCAAAAGTGTCAGAAAAAGCATCTGTGAGATGAAAAACAGTTGAAGTTAACAGTTAAAGTTAATGCTTAGTCGAGTTTTAAATAAAAAAACCTACCTCCCTTCTCTAAACCTTAAACTTAAATCGAACCGATAGTGTCATAAATGCAAATTTGAGATGAAAAACGCAATTGCTGAAGCAACCACGTCATTTTGTGGTGTTTCTATGACACTTTAGGTTCACGAATTGACTCGCATGCTCTTCGGGACTCGCACACTGGTCCTTAGCATCGCAACTGCAACGATCTATCAGTTGAGCAACCGCACAATATAATCTTAGTTTTGATTACATAATGCAAATTATAAAATGTACCTCCGTACAAGACATGCACTATAGAAAATGAGTTAAGATGACGTAAGATAGCACTGTGTGAGGTAAAGGACGTAAAGTGAGCATTTATGAACTCATAATCATCTGTTTTACTGCCGTGATACATGTAGGTATACTAACTTGATTCTGTGACATCAGGTTGAGATTTTTACCTGTCGAATAAAAAAATCCCATATATTTACACTGGAGGAGGGACCAGAACCATATGGATCAGAAAACCACAAAGACTTGAGCTTTTTTGAATTGGCCAATAAGCAATCATCTAGTAACCACTCAGAATGTCTGTATGAACATGTGCACAGCAAATACATTTCCGAAAGGTGCCGAGTCCCAAAATATGCATTTACTGTATGAAAGAAGGTGCTTGAGCACTTTTTCTTTATACTCCCAAATGTTTTTTTTTTGTTGTTTTTTTTAAATGATCATGTAAGGCTAGTTCTTATTGTTTCGATCCTCACTAGGGTCTTCTTCATAACCACTCAGTATTGTAGCCACTCACATTTTCTAATAATGTAATTTTGATACTTCATCTACACCTCACACATACCATGTAAGAGGTATGAGGCAACACATGTTCAAGCTGAGAAAACATAAATGAAATTATTAACAGAATATTTCAACTAATCAATTATCAGTAATGAATCTCTCTGTAATCATTAGAAGCTTGCAAACCTAAACTGCTAGTTTGGCGGCTGTGTTGCAGTTCCTGATGGAGGTGACAGGGTGACACCCCAGCTATAGGAAAGACAGACACTGACATTTAAAAGGGACGGGGGACACAGAGGTCCGGCCACCGCTGACCTCCAAGTAGTATTCATTCCTTGCTGGTCTTGTGTGTGAAACATTTCTGTTGACACCCAGCAATGTGGCGTTGATGAGTTAATCTAACAGCTGAGTGTGTCCTTTACCTAAGAGGTCCTCCCTCCTCTGAACATCTCAATGTTGCCAGATCCCTCAAGAAAAACGAGCCATCTGGTCTGACAAAACAAGCCAAAATAAGCCACTTGCCTCACCAAAATAAGTGTTTTCACAAATAAGTGAGTTTTCAATAACTTATGAATTATGGAGAAAGGAGAATTGCTTCATTTCAATAAACAACATAGAAACAAATAAAAAATATAGATTGCATTACAGTTTAAGGTTAACTTGCAAATTACTGGAAAATAATGCCTTACTTGTAAATAATTGTATTATCAAATAATTCAAATAAATTTTCAGACACATACACACACCTGGAATAGATATATATACACTCACCTATAGGATTATTAGGAACACCTGTTCAATTTCTCATTAATGCCATTATCTAATCAACCAATCACATGGCAGTTGCGTTCAATGCATTTAGGGGTGTGGTCCTGGTCAAGACAATCTCCTGAACTCCAAACTGAATGTCAGAATGGGAAAGAAAGGTGATTTAAGCAATTTTGAGCATGGCATGGTTTTTGGTGCCAGACGGGCCGGTCTGAGTATTTCACAATCTGATCAGTTACTGGGATTTTCACACACAATCATTTCTAGGGTTTAAAAAGAATGGTGTGAAAAGGGAAAAACATCCAGTATGCGGCAGTCCTGTGGGCGAAAATGCCTTGTTGATGCTAGAGGTCAGAGGAGAATGGGCCGACTGATTCAAGCTGATAGAAGAGCAACTTTGCCTGAAATAACCACTCATTACAACCGAGGTATGAAGCAAAGCATTTGTGAAGCCACAACACGAACAACCTTGAGGCGGATGGGCTACAACAGCAGAAGACCCCACCGGGTACCACTCATCTCCACTACAAATAGGAAAAAGAGGCTACAATTTGCAAGAGCTCACCAAAATTGGACAGTTGAAGACTGGAAAAATGTTGCCTGGTCTGATGAGTCTCGATTTCTGTTGAGACATTCAGATGGTAGAGTCAGAATTTGGCGTAAACAGAATGAGAACATGGATCCATCATGCCTTGTTACCACTGAGCAGGCTGGTGGTGGTGGTGTAATGGTGTGGGGGATGTTTTCTTGGCACACTTTAGGCCCCTTAGTGCCAATTGGGCATCGTTTAAATGCCACGGCCTACCTGAGCATTGTTTCTGACCATGTGCATCCCTTTATGGCCACCATGTACCCATCCTCTGATGGCTACTTCCAGCAGGATAATGCACCATGTCACAAAGCTTGAATCATTTCAAATTGGTTTCTTGAACATGACAATGAGTTCACTGTACTAAAATGGCCCCCACAGTCACCAGATCTCAACCCAATAGAGCATCTTTGGGATGTGGTGGAACGGAGCTTCGTGCCCTGGATGTGAATCCCACAAATCTCCATCAACTGCAAGATGCTATCCTATCAATATGGGCCAACATTTCTAAAGAATGCTTTCAGCACCTTGTTGAATCAATGCCACATAGAATTAAGGCAGTTCTGAAGGCGAAAGGGGGTCAAACACAGTATTAGTATGGTGTTCCTAATAATCCTTTAGGCGAGTGTGTATATATATATATATACAGTGAGGAAAATAAGTATTTGAACACCCTGCTATTTTGCAAGTTCTCCCACTTAGAAATCATGGAGGGGTCTGAAATTGTCATCATAGGTGCATGTCCACTGTGAGAGACATAATCTAAAAAAAAAATCCAGAAATCACAATGTATGATTTTTTAACTATTTATTTGTATGATACAGCTGCAAATAAGTATTTGAACACCTGTCTATCAGCTAGAATTCTGACCCTCAAAGACCTGTTAGTCTGCCTTTAAAATGTCCACCTCCACTCCATTTATTATCCTAAATTAGATGCACCTGTTTGAGGTCGTTAGCTGCATAAAGACACCTGTCCACCCCATACAATCAGTAAGAATCCAACTACTGACATGGCCAAGACCAAAGAGCTGTCCAAAGACACTAGAGACAAAATTGTACACCTTCACAAGGCTGGAAAGGGCTACGGGAAATTGCCAAGCAGCTTGGTGAAAAAAGGTCCACTGTCGGAGCAATCATTAGAAAATGGAAGAAGCTAAACATGACTGTCAATCTCCCTCGGACTGGGGCTCCATGCAAGATCTCACCTCGTGGGGTCTCAATGATCCTAAGAAAGGTGAGAAATCAGCCCAGAACTACACGGGAGGAGCTGGTCAATGACCTGAAAAGATCTGGGACCACCGCTTCAAGGTTACTGTTGGTAATACACTAAGACGCCATGGTTTGAAATCATGCATGGCACGGAAGGTTCCCCTGCTTAAACCAGCACATGTCAAGGCCCGTCTTAAGTTTGCCAATGACCATTTGGATGATCCAGAGGAGTCATGGGAGAAAGTCATGTGGTCAGATGAGACCAAAATAGAACTTTTTGGTCATAATTCCACTAACCGTGTTTGGAGGAAGAAGAATGATGAGTACCATCCCAAGAACACCATCCCTACTGTGAAGCATGGGGGTGGTAGCATCATGCTTTGGGGGTGTTTTTCTGCACATGGGACAGGGCTGACTGCACTGTATTAAGGAGAGGATGACCGGGGCCATGTATTGCAAGATTTTGGGGAACAACCTCCTTCCCTCAGTTAGAGCATTGAAGATGGGTTGAGGCTGGGTCTTCCAACATGACAATGACCCGAAGCACACAGCCAGGATAACCAAGGAGTGGCTCTGTAAGAAGCATATTAAGGTTCTGGCGTGGCCTAGCCAGTCTCCAGACCTAAACCCAATAGAGAATCTTTGGAGGGAGCTCAAACTCCGTGTTTCTCAGCGACAGCCCAGAAACCTGACTGATCTAGAGAAGATCTGTGTGGAGGAGTGGGCCAAAATCCCTCCTGCAGTGTGTGCAAACCTGGTGAAAAACTACAGGAAACGTTTGACCTCTGTAATTGCAAACAAAGGCTACTGTACCAAATATTAACATTGATTTTCTCAGGTGTTCAAATACTTATTTGCAGCTGTATCATACAAATAAATAGTTAAAAAATCATACATTGTGATTTCTGGATTTTTTTTTAGATTTTGTCTCTCACAGTGGGCATGCACCTACGATGACAATTTCAGACCCCTCCATGATTTCTAAGTGGGAGAACTTGCAAAATAGCAGGGTGTTCAAATACTTATTTTCCTCACTGTATATATATATATAAAAAAAAAGAAAAAACCCCTTTGGGGTGGAGGGGCTAGGAAAGGCAGAACAGAAGTCTGTATGGGAAATAAAGGGTTAGTTCATCCAAAAATGAAAATTCTCTCATCATTTGCTCACCCTAGTGCCATCCCAGATGTGTATGAATTTATTTTATACACTTTGATTGACTGATGGAACGCTGCACGAGTGTTTGTAGCTTGCTAGCCTGCTTAGCGTTGTTTATTCTTATTCGTTCATAATTTTATTTTTTGGCATTTTATCACGTGCTTCTGGTTTTTCCGCCGTTTCAACTGCATGTATTTTACTGAGCGCACCCATTCTCTCTCTCTTTTTTTATTGTTCTGCTTGTCTACATCTCATGTTTCGACTGCCTGCATTTGTTTTTGCATCTGCATCAATCTCAAACATTTACTGATCAGGAATAACATTGACCTCAAACCCTCACCACTCAAGAACAACCATAACAAAAACAACAAACAACTGCAGTAAGTTATGGCATCCGCTCATGTTATTTCTTCCTTCATTGCATGCCACGTGTTTACTATAGCTTCTTCTGTCAGCAGTGAGGCATTCACATGTGATAAATGTAAGGAATTAGTCAGGCCGATGGAGAAGATTAATGAGTTAGAGGCACGCATCCGAACGATTGTGGAGGTCAGTGAGAAAGAGAAGGCGGTAGATACTGTTTCAGATGCAGGTAGTACAGTGAGCAAAACACATATTGGTTCTGGCTGAAGAGCCCCCGCAGCAGGGCGTTTGGGTGACGTCTCGGCAGCATACTCCCTCAGCAAAGCGATACCACTCTCCTGTTCCTGTTAGGGTTTCCAATCGATTCTCTCCACTCAGTGATGCACCCACTGAGAATCATGTTGAAAGAGCCTTAATAATTGGTGATTGTATAGTAAGGAACATGGAAATAGAGACTCCAGCCACCATCATTAAATGCATTTCCGGGGCTCGAGCGTCTGACATCTAAAGAGAGACCTGCTAAAGAGAGACGGATTTCATCCCTCCTGGGAAGGTGCTGCTCTCTGCTGTAGTAATTTAGCTCATAGTCTTAATAGTGATAGTATTTGACTAATTGGGGCCCAAGTCAGGAAGCAGACATACTGGTTAATCCTAACGTCTGCTAGATGCCTTGAGATGTCACACAGGACACATCAGCTACAACACATAGAGACCGTATCACCCAGATATCATATAGAGACTGTGTCTGTTCCCCAAACAACCGAACACAAACCCCTCTCTAAATCATGTAGAAAAAATTTGATTAAGGTCAAACTTGTATAAACATCATATAAAGTGAATGAAACCTGTCTTAAACCAGATAAATATATTAGTTTAAATAAATCAAACATGAGCCTCTCCTGAAGGGTCGATTTAGTGATGTGTTTTGTGTTACTCCAAGGACAGGATATAAGTTTAAGTCTTTTGATCTAATAATGCTTAATGTGACACCATCAGATATAAATAAAAAAAATTCTGTTGTCTTTTACAAATGCTACAGTATATAGATCACCCGGGACATACTCTGATTTTCTTGGTGAATTAGCATATTTTCTATTAGATCTAGTAGTTAATGTAGATAGAGTTTTTATTGTTGGTTACTTCAACATTCACATAGATAATGAAAATGACACAATGGGATAAGCATTTCTCCATATTCTCAACTCTCTTGGAGTCAGACAAAATGTGACAGGACCATCTCATCTCCATAATCATATGCTAGATTTAATTCTGTCATATGGAGTTGATGTTAATAATATAGAAATTCTAACACAGAGTGATGACATCTCAGATCATTACCTCATCTCTTGTTAGCAGTGATCAGAAAAGGTCTAGAAGAACTTGATGTAATTGAACAGAAAATATAAATAACAGTCTTCTCTAGCACTCTTGATAGTGTTGCCCTCCTTCGATTAAATACATTTCAAGAAAAAATCCCTACACCATGGTACAATGATCACACTCATCATCTCAAGACAGCAGCTCGGAAAATGGAGCGTAAGAGGAAGAATACAAAATTAGAGGTATTTCGCAGTGTATGGAAGGATAGTGTCTGTAGCTATAGACAGGCCCTAAAAGCTGCCAGGCATATTTTAGCAGACTCATAGAAAATTGCTAAAATATGTAAGATGTTTATTCAGTACTCTGGCTAAATTGGTTAGGAACAAAGCATCAACTGAACCAGATATTATGTCACAGCACAACAGTAATGATTTCTTTACTGAAAAAATGAAATAATCAGAAATAAAATTGGAACTGCATATTAAGAAGCCACAGCTTGATCATGGCTAACTGGCTAATTACAGTCCAATATCAAATCTACTATTTATGTTGAAAATACTAGAAAAGGTAGTGTCCTCCCAACTATGTAATTTCTACAGACAATTTGTATATATGAACAATTTCAGTCAGGATCACAGTACAGAGACTGCACTTATCAGAGTTACAAATGACTTGCTCTTATCATCTTATCACAGCTACATTTCTCTTCTAGTGCTTTTAGATCTTAGTGCTGCCTTCGACACAATAGATCACAATATTCTTTTGAATTGGATGGAGAATTATGTTGGCATTAGTGGACTTGCATTTGGTCAGGTCCTTTTTATCAGAACGCTACCACTTTGTATGTGTAAACAAAGTAATGTCAAAACAAACAAAAGTTAAGTATGGAGTGCCACAGGGATCAGTTTTAGGGCCTCTGCTTTTCTCCTTGTATATGCTTCCCCTGGGAGATATCATCAGGAATCATGGAATAAGTTTCCACTGTTATGCCGATGATACCCAACTTTATATTTCTCGTAAACCCAACGAAAATTAACTGAGTGTATCAATGAATTCAAAGATTGGATGACCATACATTTCCTTCTACTCAATGCTGACAAAACAGAGGTACTAATTATTGGACCAAAAACCAAAAATATGCTGCTAAAATATAATTTGACACTCAGTGGATGTACTGTTACATTGTCTTCTACAGCGAAGAACTTGGGTGTTATATTTGATACCAATCTGTCCTTTGAAAATCTAATTTCCAATGTTTATATAACAGCATTCTTCCACCTCAGAAATATTGCAAAGTTACGACACAATTTATGCGTTCATGACCTCAAGACTAGATTATTTTAATGCTTTATTAGGAGGATGTCCAGCAAGTTCAATAATTAAACCTCAATTAATTTAAAATGCAGCTGCCAGAGTGCTGACCAGAACCAAGAAATATGATAATATTAGCCCAAATTTATCATTGTTACATTGGCTACAGTGCCTGTTAAATTTTGTATCAATTTTAAAATTCTGTTAACTACATACAAAGCTTTGAATGGTCTAGCTCCATAGTACTTAAGGGCCTTCTGACATGCTAGAACCACTTAACGAACAGATGCCACTTCAAGACATACAGGCGCTTCGTAGAGGGGGCCTTAGCTTGAGTGATGGTGTCTACCACGGACTTTGTACTGGTACGCCCGTCTCTCGAATGCAAACCGCAGGAAGGGTCTGTGTCAAGATAGAATCGAGACGTGGAAGTACGTGTCCTTCTGGTCTACTGCTGCGAACCAATCTTGATGGCGTACACTCGCTAGAATGTGCCTTTGCGTCAGCATTTTAAATGAGAGTCTGTGTAAAACCCGGTTCAGCATTTGCAGGTCCAAGATTGGCTGTAATCCACCGCCTTTTTTCGGTACAATGAAGTAGGGGCTGTAGAACGGCTGGAGGGTCAGGCTCTATCTCACGCTTCCGCAGAAGGGTAGGGATTTCCGCGCGCAAGGTGACAGCCTTCTCGCTCTTCACTAGGGTGAAGTGGACGCCACTGAACTTGGGCGGGCGCCTGGCGAACTGAATCGCACAGCCGAATCGGACGGTCAAGGTCAGCCATCGCAACGGATGGGAGAGCACAAGCCACACGTCCAAGCTCCGGGCGAGGGGGACCAAGGTGACAATCTCGTCGGACGTACCGGCGGGTGGGCCGGAGCAGTGGGGCGGAGCCAGAGAGGCCACATTGACGGGGCTGGAGCCCTGTGGCGGTGCTGAGTTGAGAGACATCGAAGCACTTACCTGACTCCTGATGCTCACCAGCGGATCGGTCTGGGAGATGGGGGCATTCAGGAAGCGTGTCTTGTCGACCTCTCCCATCTCGACCAAGTTAAGCCATAGTTGGTGCTCCTCGTCTATTGATGGACTACATTCTTGAAATGGAATTACTATAATTAAATTCTCATATAAACTACAATTTAATTGCAAACAAAAGCCTTCATCAGCCAACTAACAAAGGACAATACATCTATGTGAACTTATGCAGTTAATCCAGAATGGACTTCAAAGATTAGTCATTAACTCTTTCCCCGCCAAACACGGAATTTTCCATGTTTTATGAAAAAACGCTTCCCCGCCAAACACGGAATTTTCCGGGTTTCCGTGTTTTAGGTGTTATACGGTAAGGAAGACCCCTCTGCATGTTTTGAAAGAGTACGCAACTCTTTGATCAAAGAAACAGACTGCGATCGTCTCAAACATGAAGAAGTCGAGTATTGAGAAGCTCAAAATATCAGACATAAACATGCCTTTTTATCAGCTTTTTGTCTGAAATGTTGTTTTTTGACAAAACTGACCTCTGTTCAAGTCGCAATAAAAAAAGAACAAATGAAGATAAAATAAAATCGTTTTTTTTGCCTAAAAGCAGAGGCTCAGATCTTTATTGAGATATATAGCATCTTCATATATTCATGGAAGAAAGTATTCTACGGGCCATTAAAGTTTAGCGAAAATCGTCAAAAACCCTGGCGGTGGCTGGCAACTTTTTTTTAAAAACGCTGGCGGGGAAAGAGTTAAAACAGTTCATAAAAAAATTGTTTATTAAACACTGGACCTTAACATTTACTTAGTTGACTAATATTAAAACATGGCCTGCACTGCACATAAATAACTAATATTGGCATTATTTTCATGATGTTAGTCAGAGGGGGACTGGCGCCCACAATGAGCCTGGTTTCTCCCAAGGTTATTTTTCTCCATTAACCAACATCTTATGTAGTTTTGTGTTTCTTGCCACTGTCGCCTACAGCTTGCTCACAGGGATTCTAAATACAATTATTATTTAATTATTACATTTTTATACACAATTTACAATCATATTTAATCAAACTTCACAATGATCACTAAGACTTTATAGATATTACATTTTAATAAATTTTGTTAATGATTTGTGGTGTGGATTTGTGGTGGTGGTGTAGTGGTCTAAAGCACATAACTGGTAATCTGGTAATAATAATAATAATACATTTTATTTATAATGCACTTTACATTTCAACTAAATCTCAAAGTGCTACAGTAACAAAGAATTTAAACACAGTTCCAGGAGAAATATCACAAAATCAATAAATAGCAATAAAACACCACAAAGATAAAATAAAAATCATGAAAGTTAAAAGGCCTTCTGAAATAAAAATGTGTTTAGGCCCTTCTTAAAAACCTCCACAGTTTGTGGAACCCTTAGGGTCTCTGGGAGGGCATTCCAGAGCCGTGGGGCAACTGCCTGAAAGGCCCTGTCTCCCATAGAGAATAGTTTAGTCCTTGGTTGGTACAGGCAGTAGGTAGAGGTAGAGGAGCGGAGGTTTCGTGTGGCGTTTTGTGGTGTGAGAAGTTCAGTGAGGTAGGCAGGGGCAGTTCCATGTATGCACTGATGGGTAAGGAGACAGATTTTGTATTGAATTCTGTGTTGAATGGGCAGCCAGTGTAAGAATTTCAGGACAGGTGTGATATGATCGTATTTGCGCCTCCTCGCAGGACCCGGGCAGCGCAGTTCTGAATATGCTGAAGCTTTTGCAGGCTTCTGCCAGGGATCCCGACGAGGAGGGCATTACAGTAGTCCAACCTGGAGGAGACAAAGGCATGGATCAACTTCTCAGCATCCGGTTGGGAGAGTGAAGGGCGGAGTTTGGGAATGTTTTTAAGGTGGTGGAAGGAGACCTTACAGAGGTGGCGGATGTGGTTGTCCAATGTGAGATTTGAGTCAAATCTGATTCCGAGGTTTGAAACAGAGGTAGACAGGGCGGTGTGATGAACAAAAATTAATATACTGCTGAGGGAGGAGGACTGGGTTTGGTGTGGGTACCAGACAGACCCTTGTGGCACTCCGCAGCTGACCGTGTGAGGTGATGATTGTGACTGTCCTAAAGCCACATACTCCCGACCTGCCTGTGAGGTATGACTGGAACCAGCTTAGTGTAGTCCCCGAGAGTCCTACCTCAAACTGGAGACGATGGAGCAAGATGTTGTGATCCACGGTGTCAAAGGCAGCCGACAGGTCCAGTAGGAGGAGGAGAGATGGTGAGCCCTGGTCTGCAGTCATAAGTAGATCATTCATGACACGTACCAGAGCTGTCTCCGTGCTGTGTGCTGCTCTAAAACCAGACTGACATTTTTCGTAATCAGAGTAATCAGAAGGACGCTGGTTCGATCCCCACAGCCACCACCATTGTGTCCTTGAGCAAGGCACTTAACTCCAGGTTGCTCCAGGGGGATTGTCCCTGTAATAAGGGCTCTGTAAGTCGCTTTGGATAAAAGCGTCTGCCAAATGCATAAATGTAAATTTAAATGAATGGGTGCCAAATTTTGAAGCTCCAAAATACACATAAAGGCAACATAAAAGTAATCCAGATGACTCTGGTTGTTAAATCCATATCTTCAAAAGCAATATGATAGGGGTGGGTGAGAAACAGTTCAATATTTAAGACCTTTTCCCTTCACTTTCGCTGTTTTTGGTGATTCACATTCTTCTTTCATATCGCCCCCTACTAGCCAGGGAGGAGAATTTATGACAAAAAAAATTACTTCAATATTTAATCTTACCCGCACCCATCATATCATGTCTGAACACATGGATTTAACCACTGGAGACTTATGGATTACTTTTATGCTGTCTTTGTGTGGATTTTGAAATGGAAAACATGAACATTTTGCCACCCAATAACTTGCATTGTTTGGACCCACAGAGTTGAGCAATTCTTCTAAAAACCTTAATTTGTGTTCAGCAGAATAAAGAAACTCACACACCTCTGGGATGCAATAAGGGGGAGTAAATCATAAGGTCATTTTTTGGGGGTGGTGAATTATCCCTTTAAGTTGAAGCCTGAAACCAACCTGTACATGAGGACGTGTGACCTGCCCCAACTGGTACGGTAAGATTTTAAGCCGACCCAAATAAAGAAATTGGTCACTCTCTATATAATGACTTCTCTGTTCTATAAAACAAATGCAGCCCATTACATACATAAATGCAATACCGATCCTGAAGTTACGCTAGAAAACTGACCCAAAAATCGATGGTTTGTCTGATCCTGTCATGTTCGGTAACAGACATCTAAGGCAGAATCATAGGACAAAAAGAGAAACAAAATACAGTGATTAATATTGGATCTGCTCCAAAACATGTGGACTGTTGCACTAAGCTGGTTTAAATGATCCACAATGGTGCTATTTTTGTTAAAAAAGCCCGACTTTTGCAACACATGGACATCGGAGCAACCGGTGTTCGTGTCTACCATCGCCAGACACTACTGAAATATAAGACTCATGCAAAAACCAAGCTGCATGATGACCTGCAGGAGGCGCTACGCGTACTCGGCTTGCTGCGGAGACCAGGCCTCCAGCCCTCGGCGTCGCCTGATGCCGGTGGCCGGGGAGAGGACGTCGTAAGCAGTGTGCGAAAGCGGAAGCGCTGAAAGAGGGCGGGGTCCATGCTAGGCTAAAAACAAACCCTAGCCGGCCGGCTCTCCCGTCTATCCTGCTCTCAAATGTTTGCTCCCTGGACAATAAACTGGACTATATCCGACTCCAGCAGGCTACGCAGCGTGAGTTTAGAGACTGCTGCGTCTTTGTTTTCACGGAGACGTGGCTCAGCGACAGAGTTCCGGATGCCGCCATTCAGCTAGACGGGCTCGCCTCGTTTCGTGCCGACAGAAATACAGCTCTCTGCGGTAAGACTCGCGGTGGTGGCTTGTGTGTTTACATCAACATGGAATGGTGCAAGAACTCTATGCTAGTCTCTAGTTACTGTTCATCGCTGTTGGAGCTTGTGACTGTTAGATGCAGACCTTTTTATCTACCACGGGAATTCACCACTGTTTGCATAACTGGAGTTTACATTCCCCCAGCTAACGCTAAGGAAGCGCTCTGTGAACTGTATGGGGCTATGAGCTGAACTGCAGAACGCTCACCCCGACGGACTGTTTATTGTCGCCGGAGATTTCAACCATGCAAATCTCAAGACAGTGCTCCCTAAATTCCATCAGTATGTGGACTTTGCAACGAGAGGGGCTAACGCGCTTGATCTTGTTTACACAAACATCCCAGGCGCTGCACGGGCGGAGCCCCGCCCCACCTCGGCTACTCAGACCACATCTCTGTTATGTTAATTCCAGCATACAGACCGCTCGTCAGACGCACAAAACCGCTTCAGAAGCAGGTGAAAACCTGGCCAGCAGGAGCCATCTCTGCTCTTCAGGACTGTTTTGAGTGTACTGACTGGCACATGTTCAGGGAGGCTGCAACATATGGCGATTCTACCAACTTGGAGGAATACACAGCATCAGTGACCAGCTACATCAGCAAGTGCATTGATGATGTCACTTTCTCCAAGACCATCACCACACGCTCCAACCAGAAGCCGTGGATGACTGTGGAGGTGCGCACGCTGCTGAGGTCCCGAGACTCCGCCTTCAGAGCAGGCGATAAGGCAGCCCTAAGAACAGCTAGGGCCAAACTGTCACGGGCAATCAGAGAGGCAAAGCGCTCACACGCCCAGAGAATCCACAGTCACTTCCAGGACAGTGGTGACACGCGGCGCATGTGGCAGGGCATCCAGGCCATCACCAACTACAGGACAACATCAGTTGCCTGTGACAAAGATGTCTCCCTTCCAGATGCGCTGAACGAATTCTACGCTCAGTTTGAAGTGCAGAACGACGTGATGGGGAGGAAGTCCACCCCTCCTCCCAACGACCAGGTGCTCTGTCTTACCACGGCAGATGTGAGGAAAACTCTACGTAGAGTCAACCCACGGAAGGCTGCTGGACCAGACAACATTCCTGGCAGAGTGCTCAGAGGATGTGCAGACCAGCTAGCAGATGTTCTTACCGACATCTTCAACATCTCTCTGAGCAGCGCCGTCGTTCCAACGTGCTTCAAGGCCACCACCATCATCCCCATGCCAAAGAAGTCTTCAGTGTCCTGCCTCAACGACTACCGTCCCGTCGCGACTTACACCCATCATCATGAAGTGCTTCGAGAGGCTCGTCATGAGGCAGATTAAGACCCAGCTGCCCCCTCACTAGACCCACTGCAGTTTGCGTGATCGTTCAAACCGTTCAACGGACGATGCCATCACCACAACCCTCCATCTGGCCCTCACCCACCTAGACAATAAGGACTCATACGTTCGAATGCTGTTCATAGATTTCAGCTCAGCATTCAACACAATCATTCCCCAGCACCTGATTGGAAAGCTGAACCTGCTGGGCCTGGACACCTCCCTCTGCAACTGGATCCTGGACTTCCTGACTGGGAGACCTCAGTCAGTCCGGATCAGGAACAGCATCTCCACCACCACCACACTGAGCACTGGGGCCCCCAGGGCTGTGTGCTCAGTCCACTGCTGTTCACTCTGCTGACTCACGACTGTGCAGCAATGCACAGCTCGAATCACATCATCAAGTTCGCCGATGACACGACCGTGGTGGGTCTCATCAGCAAGAACGACGAGTCAGCATACAGAGAGGAGGTTCAGCGGCTGACGAACTGGTGTAGAGCCAACAACCTGTCCCTGAATGTCGACAAAACAAAAGAGATGGTTGTTGACTTTAGGAGAGCACAAGGTGAACACACTCCGCTGAACATCGACGGCTCCTCTGTGGAGATCGTCAAAAGCACCAAATTCCTTGGTGTTCACTTGGCGGAGAGCCTCACCTGGTCCCTCAACACCAGCTCTATCACCAAGAAAGCCCAGCAGCGTCTCTACTTTCTTCGAAGGCTGAGGAAAGCACATCTCCCAACCCCCATCCTCACTACATTCTATAGAGGGACTATTGAGAGCATCCTGAGCAGCTGCATCACTGCCTGGTTTGGGACTTGCACCGTTTCGGACCGCAAAGCCCTGCAGAGGATAGTGAGGACAGCTGAGAAGATCATTGGAGTCTCTCTTCCCTCCATCAAAGACATTTACAAAAACACTGTATCCATAAAGCAACCAGCTTTGTGGATGACCCCACACACCCCTCACACAAACTCTTTACCCTCCTCCCGTCTGGCAAGAGGTACCGAAGCATTCGGGCCCTCACGGCCAGACTGTGTAACAGCTTCTTCCCCAAGCCATCAGACTCCTCAATACTCAGAGACTGGTTTGACACACACGTGTCCTGAGTTGCACTTTAATTACTGTCACTTTATAACTGTCTGCTACCTCAATAACTTCTATGTGCATAGAACATTATCTCATAGTATGTTATGTTTACATTTTTAGAAACTGTCATCTTTTTGCACTACTGAGTACTGGTCGGCGCTGCACTGTCTATTGTCCTGTTCATTGTCAGAAATTTGTTGTACTGTCCTGTACTTTTTGCACATGTTTGCACATGCACTTTATATAGGTATAGGTATATGTAGGTTTTTTTTATATAGGTATTTTATTTCGTTGTGTTGTCTCATGTGGTCCTGTGTTGGTCCTTTGTTGTTTTTATGTAGCACCATGGTCCTGGAGGAACGTTGTCTCGTTTTGCTGTGTACTATACTAACTGTATATGGTTGAAACGACAATAAAAACCACTTGACTTGACTTGGTTGAATAAACTCAGAGTTTCAGAGTAAGTTTCAGGTTGACAAAACCAGATGAATCTAAACCGGTTTATATCGGGTTCAGCGATCTCAAGACGCTTCGTACCATCGTTCTCTGTCAACTCAGAGTTTGATACTGAGTTTGTGAACCTGAAGCTTGTGCACATGAATGGGTGACGTTTACCACCAGCAGCCAATGGGTGAATCTTAGAGGGAGTCAGCGCAATTTACTTCTCATGAGAATTTGTGATTTACGTCTTCGCTGAAGATCATTATGAAAATATGAAAAAATCCCAATATAGTTTCATGAACTACAAGCAATGCCACTTTGTGTGAAAGACTACAATATAATTTTAACTAGTATATTTGTTTATGTGCAAAGACTTGTCACACAATACATTTGTCTTTAAAATGTGAGAATCAACTTATTGAACCATTCTGCAAGCAATATATATATATTTCAGGTTTTCAGCATTACATATTATACAGGTACAGCATGTAAAGAATTCCAAAAAGACTCAGTTATACATTTGAATGTGCTGCTCAAAGATACAAGTTTCCCCAATCTCTCAAATAAAACATCTTATAATATCTTAATTTACAGGTTTTTTAATATAAAAAATCTTAATAAATACATTCATGAAATATATACATTTCACTGTGAGGCAGGCTTTAATTTAAATGAATTTAGTAGGCCTGAATGTGAGATACCGCAGGAGTGACTAAATTGCATCAGAGATGTCACTTTAATCACGGCTGATTGGTTCAGTATCATTATGCAATCATGTAACCCAGAATAAAACCTGTCCCGAGCAGGTTGGCCATGTAGAATAGGTTGCTGTCTTCTTCAGCATGAAAAAACAGTTTTCTCAGACAAAACTCAAACTTACCTGAGTAGCCATTGAAACTGGCTTCGTGCAACAGGCCTCTAGTGTTCTTCCTCTGGAGGCAGCATTTTAAAACATCATAGGTGCACTCCCGATGCAAAGGCTGTCCCAAAATGTAGGTATCTGAATTATGCTGCATCCAAAGATATCTAGTTTTGGCCAAATTCTAAGGTAGCACTACAAAATTCTAAGACTGCATTATTTCTGTCCTTCACCAGGTAGGCGATCCCAGAATGCACCGTGATGAGCTTGGTGGAAAAATTTATTTTAACATGACACAACACCAACTATTTTACCCAAATTGTCTGTGCTGTGCTTATGCTCATTAGAGGATCATGCCGTTTCAATCGTGTCAGCTGTATTGAAATCAGTCTCCTTTGTGCAGCGTTCGAAATCGCTCTCTTTTGAGGCAACATTTCAGTAAGGATGTTGCCATTGTAGACAGCTGCCTATGTAGGCAGGAGATAGCGAGGCAGTTCGCTAAGTTTTGGAACAGACCCTATGCATATGAGAATATTCAACAGCAGTGATTAGCAGAATTTCAGCTGAATGGGGTGGATTTCAGGGTACATATCGGTTTCCTGTGTGACAATGTTATTGAAAAAAGGTTGCTTAGAAAACGTGGACATGGCAACAATGGCCAGTCTTTGACAACTCTCTTTCCAAACCTCAAATCTCTTTTCAGTGATTCAAGTGCAAAAGAAAATCAATGAAAATGTATGGACCATTTTATCATGAATCATGAATTTTTAGAAACCCTGGTGCACCACTTTGCTATAAGTCGAAAGGCACTCCTAACCTGTCTAACTGTGGCAGAGGGTAAATGTTGGGTTATGGGGGTAGGGTAACCATACGAGTTTCAGGCATGGCTGTCTCAGCTAAGTGGGACAAATCAGATACCTTGTACAAACACATCAAAAAGACTATAAAGATGAATGAGCCTAGCCATTGTCATTATGGACCCTAATGTCTTGATGGATGGAGATCAGCCGTCAACCCGAATCTAAGGATGGCTCATGTGTATCGACAGCTGCATGTGTGTGTGCCATTCCATTTTGACTGGTATAAGGCAGAATTAGTGTTGGCTATTACTTCAGCATTTCTGGATCCCAACCTGGGGTCGCATTAACTTGAGACACTAAAAATAGGCTTAGCGTGTGTTCCGCTGTGAATGTGAAACCTAACCTAGCGAGCACTGCCGTATTGTTTGGCTCACACTGTTACAGGGTTAGAGTTTCCAAAAGAAGCCAATAGCAAAATTCAAGGTATGAAAAGGCACAGATATCAAATTTAGCAAATTTTCCAAAGGATATGCAAGTGAATCTCACGAAAACATGTCATATTTTATTTTGCATAGCTACAGAATATTTATTCTGTCTTTAGGACCCTTGAGATTTTTTCATGATGACGATGAGTTAACATGCACAATCTTTTACTGATAATGTTTAATAAGCGGACAACGTATAAGGTCATGTAAACATTAAACTGTTTCACGTTATCGAGGAAACGTCAATTGTTTACGCGTAAACCGATTGACACAGGTCAATTTTTGCCTCTTACTCTGATTTTGCTCTGCATATAAACACCTTATATCATATTGCACACATTGGCTATACCAGAACATCCAATCTTACTGGTATATCCAATGTGCGCAATATGTTATGTGCGCATGCCTGTTTACGTTTTGATGTCAAAAGCAGAGAATCATCCCGATGATTTCAAATCTCGTCAACACATTTTTATGTTGTAATTTTGTGATAGTTATCGTCATATTGCTGTGCATGTAAACGTGTTAATTGTCAAAGCAAGTAAGCACAATTCCCTCAAAATTCTTGTTACTGTAATCCCTCCTGTCATTTTACAGTTTTTTTTTATTAAAAATAAATTATTATTTATTAATACATATTATTACAATGGTGATTCTCATTTTTTAAAAGAAATTAAATATGAAATAATGATTTTTATATATTAAGTAAAATTATTGTAATAATTTATTTTAACATATATGTTACAAGAAATTATTACAATAATTTCACTTCATTACTAATGAGAATTAAAGAGGGGCAGAAATTAACTTTAGTATATGCAAGTAAATGTAACAAAAACATTTTCAGATCACATTTCAATAAATGAATAAAGATAAATAAATAAGTAAATAAATATTGTACTTTGCATGAAGAAAATAAAGCCTATCTTTACGGAACCTTGTGATTTTTTACATGGTGACACTGTCATGTCACACACTTTGTGTGTGTAATTTCTAATAATTCTCAATGGGACTCTTATTTCTAGAATACAATATATTTTTCAGATTATTTATTTTTTATATTATTTTAATCAGCATTAAAGGCAGTACAGCACACAATACCATGTGGAAATATTTGATCATTTAAAAAAACTACTTTTTTTATATAAACTATTAAAGTACATTTAATTTTTTTTTTTATTAAATGGGCTGTTAGTTTGTCTTTAAATGAAAGTCCCAAATGACAAACATTTTAATTGCCTAATTTCCTTTCAGCAAAATATAAATCTATAGTTGACAGATTTGGGATAGCTTCACTCATACGAGCATGAGCAGAATAAAATCCAAAATTCTTTGTAATACTTTTCAATAACACTGTGGTAGTGAATTCATTCAAAGACAGGTCTACAAATGACTATAAACACAGTTTTCACTGTTGTCAAATTAAGATCAGAATGCCAGCCTTGTCACTGTGGCCTTGTTAAAACTGTTTATTGACAAAACAACCCATGTCTTTTTTTAACAAGCAGGCACATGCCTTTGTGGGTGAAAATCCTCTAAAGCAAGACATGTGGTACAGTATTCTCCAAATGTGTGAGGCTGCAAT
Source organism: Xyrauchen texanus (assembly GCF_025860055.1). Lineage (NCBI taxonomy): Eukaryota > Metazoa > Chordata > Actinopteri > Cypriniformes > Catostomidae > Xyrauchen > Xyrauchen texanus. The sequence goes on from NC_068298.1 coordinate 38,555,869, forward strand.
TCAACAGCGTGGGAAAGTCCAAGTCCTTCTCGGCAGGGGGGCACCAAAGTTTACCACTAAACTAGGTGTATATATGCCAAAATTGAAGAGAGTAACAGTGATAGCACGACTGAGTGCTCACAATGTCCTCTTTGATGCATATTTTTACAAACAAGGTCAAGAAGGTCCCATGTAGTTCACTAGCTAAAGGGGGAAATGGTGTGAAGGCTCTTGTTTATTTGTTGACACTTTGAAGCCATAAAACAGGTTGTTACTAAGATATATGGCAGCTTTGGCTTTGTGTTTGTACAAGACATGGTGAGAAAAGGAACAGATTAAGGGTGTTTATTTGATCTTTAAGCCATTGGACCACCGCTTCAAACTTTGTACTATCTGTTTAGAGGCCATTATATTATCAACATAAAGATAACCCTCACTGACTAAAGATAATACTCCCACCAAAACTCAAGTCAAAGTAATATACCAATGTTTAAACAATTCAAGACTCACATGTTTACTCACTGAAATTGTATTAATATATTATTATTATAACTGAATAAAAAACACATTATTGGAGTTCATTATTTGATGTTTCCCTTTCTTGGAAGATTTCACATCATCTGGCGAGCTTCCGTCACAAACCCAGACAATATTTACTTTTCAGAATGTCAGTGAATGAGGAATCCATGAGATGGACTAAATCAAACCAATATACTGTATATAAATTACAAATATGTAAAACATAATTTATAATGTAAAATCTTAAAATCTGCTTGCATAAATAATGGACTGGTGTGAAGATAATCTTATGGGGCTTTTCCACTGCACGGTACAAATCGACTCAACTCGACTTTTTGGGGGTTTTCCACTGTGGATAGTACCTGGTACCTGGCAACAGCGATAACAGTATTATTTGTTCACGCGACTTTCGAATTGTGAAAAAAGTAATGGCCGTGCAAAAAACCACACCGTGGTCAATAAACGAGGTGCAGATGGTCCAATCGTTAGTGATGAGCGAAACGAAAAAGTTTCTCAGGAAGTGTACCAGCTGTTGGCCGCACACGGCTACCACCGGACCTAACAACAGTGTAGGGAAAAGTAAAAAAAAAAAAAAAACTTAAAAGTGACTACAGAACCATCAAGGAAAAGTGGAAGAGGTTCGACCAAACGGAGCAATGGGAGGGAGACTAGCGTTGATCCACAATGGAGGATGGTACATTTGGTTACGTTAACTCTATACTCTGCTTGAAAGCTTCACTTTATTTAGTTGACCAGCTACTGGAAGCTTCTAAAACAACCAGGCCAATTTAACTGTTACACTTGTGTAAAATCACCATGCAACAACTGCTTTATGCAGCACAATGAGCTAGTAGCTAACAGCTAGCGGTTGTGTTATTGTTTTGGTCAGTTTGTGTTGTGTTTAAGATGATGTCACGGCAGTAGAGGCGGCACAACTATGACGATCAGCCTATAATCCCACCCACGTTGAGGAGGCACTAAACTGCAATGGAAATGCAAGCTCAGAAAAGTAAAGCGAGTAGAGTTGAGGTGAGTTGAACTGTAACGTGCAGTTGGAAAAATGACATTACATAATTACCCTTGTCACGGTGCGTGATGAGTTCATTTCCTGTTGTTTCGTCATTCCTGTGTTTTCCCCAATGAGTCTTATTTTGAAATTTATAAGAGACTCTTAATTTGAAGTTTTGTGCCTTCCTCTTGTCTGTCTTCCTATCCATTTCCCTAATTGTATTCCAGGTGTTCATTGTCTCCATTTTAGTCCTAGTGTGTATCTTCTTTTTCCTTTTTCCAGTGTTGGTTCTTTCTGGTTTGTATGTAGTGCGTTAGTAGCCAGCATACTGCTGTTGTGTTACCATCTTCATACGATTCCGTCATCATTGTATCTCCTTATTTAGTTTCGAATAAAGTACTGCATTTGGATCCTCACTCTCTCGCCTCTTCCGTTCACAACCCTGACACTTGTAGAGTGATCGCATTTAGCTCTGATGGTCAGACAGGAAGTTCATTCTTACACCTTTGGGTCATTAAGCAAATCCCTCAGAGATAGTCAAACCCCTGCTGGGCAGAATAGATTCTTTCCTTTAGCAGTGGATTGTGGAAGAGAATGTGTGATTGTCAGCAGCTGACTAGTTCATTCCTCTTTTGTCTGCTGTCATAACAATACATCCCTATAGCAACTTTTTGCCTGCATCACCTAAACTTCACCCTTGGTCCATATTTTAAATGTCACTCTGACAGCTCTTTTTGGAGAATGTAAAAACTATATCCATGGGGGCCTGGGTAGTTTAGCAAGTATTGACGCTGACTACCACCACTGGAGTCGTATATTCCAAATGGTGGAAATATTGATTTTAGTAGAAGAGCTTGCTTAAACCAAAATAATGCATCGCCTGAGTAACTACAGATTACAGTTCAGCTTGTTCAAAATTAATTGCATATCGATTTCAGCATGTCATAAAAATTTGACCATCAAGCTGAAAAAATAATAGATAATAATAATAATAATAATAATATTGACATCTCAGTTGCCATGGTGATGGTCTATTTCTTAGAAAATGGCATGGCTCAAATTTACTAACAATGTGCTGCTTTAATCAATATTGTTTATAAGAGATAATCAATCATGCTCTATTAGATATAGGAAACACAGTGCTCTATTAATGCCAATTGTGGTTCCATGGTTGAATATACCATTGTACTGTTTGATTATTGTATTCATATACCATGTTCTTTACACATTAGCTGTTCTAAAGTCCTGAATCATGTGATTTTGGTACAAGTAGTTTGATTCCTGAATCACATCAAGGCTGGTTAGGATGGCCCAGTTAGCCCCTGCTGGTAGCTTGTGTAACAACACCACAATGCAGACAATAATGCATCTTTCTCCATTGATTGCCATTCAAAAGTAGCTGTGTATTCTGACAAAAAAAAAAAAAAGCATCAAATTTTATTATTATAGCAAAAGTGTGAAATCAATTTCTATTGTTTCCTGTCTGCTACTTTGACAACAGAGCTGAAGATAGTCGCTAGAGTGATCAGCCCCCCTGCATATATGACTCGAGGGACTTTGGGTTCAGATCTGAGTTCCAATGAACAAAGATGGGAGCAAGCATGTTGAGTATTTCCAGACACTCGCTTCAGCAATCACAGGATTTCTGTGGTAACAGACCTTACTGACAGGTTCCTTTTGCTCTCTGTACATGTAAATCTGCTGTGGACAGAGAAACAGGACCCAAAACTTCATGGACACCCAATGTACGTGACTCTATGACAAACACTGCCCACCTACATGAATATATTACTGACTCATGAAATTCATGCTAATTATGTGTAAGAAACCTGATTTGATAATGACATTTGAGCCAGGCAAATTCATGATATTATTCTTTGTTGCTGAAGGGTTTGTGTGGATGCAAGTTTGAAAATAGTTTTTAGAAAGTTTCTCCTGAACCTTTTGTGTCATATTGCTGATGGTTACCAGCTGTTATTTATTATTTACTTATTTTATGTTGTTGTAATGTGATGATAATATTTGAACAATGCATATTTTGTGAAAAAGGAATCAAAATATTTTAACACACTAATCTATTTATGCTAATTATGCTATTATGTCCCTAACAAAAATTACTTTGGTGGTTCTACAGTTCAGTAAGTGTATTATATGGGAATACAATGGTATTTTGATATACCATAGTACTGCTTGATTGGCATATTCATACACCATGATATTTACATTGATCTGAATGGTTGTACATAACAACGAAATAGCCTGCTCTTATGATTTTAGATATATGTGCAGGTTTGGATAATAAAGTTGTTTTTGAGAATAAAGGTTTTAAAGAATTAGCTCACCCAGAAGATGAAAAATATATATTTTATTACTCACCTTCACGTTGTTCCAAATTATGAGGAACACAACATGAGCTGTTTTATTGAATATCCACCCGTCTTTTCGATCAAACTGGTTTCACAGTGAAATCGGAAACAGTTTTTGGGCTAAAAATCAGTCTGTGCTTTTAGAAATTTTAAACACTGCCTCCAGTGTTCAAAGCTGTAAGTGCTGTTGGGCGTATGGCCACAGAGGGGTGCCAAAAGTGAGTTGTAAAGAAGAATGCATATTTTATAACCTCTACCCCCAACCCAAACCAAAACCTAACCATCAGTGGAGTAAAAATTTTAAGTTAGAGGGAAAAATGCAATATCCGTATCGCACTCGTCACTGATTATGCGAACACAATCACTTCCTGGTTTCAACGCGGGATCCAAACCCGGGTCTACCCTGCTGCTGACACCACAGGGAAAGGAAAACACACTGAAGCCGATGCTAACATGTTTAATAGGAGATAAGCTTCTCAGTAAGTCAGCAGAATGTGGATTATCCTAGGATACTGATCTCTCTGAAACATCATACCGACCTCCCTTGTGATCTTGCTGTTTCCATCCAATAGCAATGAATTGTTCCTCATTTTAAGGCTCAAACTAGAAATAAAAGGACCATGAAAGTAGTCCATGTAACTTGTGCATCATATTCCAAGTCTTCTGAATGCATGTAATAGGTTGTGCTGAGAAACAACCTGAAATGTAAGTAATTTTTCAATGAAAATCATGATATCTGTTACATTTAAATGAAATCTTGCGTTCTACTGCGAGCTAAAACCATGTAAGTTCACGTGTGAACACGAACAGTATGCTACTTTGAACGAGCAGTATTTTCTACTTTGAAAGTCGAGAATTTTCTGCATATTTTTGCTAATGGCTGCCATCATCACGTGATGTATTTATTTTGGTTCTTTATGGTTGTCATCACACATCAGTGTCCAGCCCAAGAATAGGCCTACATTTGACTTCAAAGACACACACTCGCAGAAAGACACATGAAACATGCACACTGTTTGTAAAGCATCTGTGAACAAAAGAGTGCTCATACAGCTGGTTATTAAGGTGTGTGTTCATGTGTGTGCCGGGCCCTGGTCTGATGCCATCTGGCTCTGGCACTCTCCGGAGGCTGGCACTGAGCCATAACCTTACTTCCATCAGGCCGGTAATGCCTGCTTCTATTTCTACAGTCAGAGCAAAGGTTCAGAGCAGACTTCACATAGCGGCTTTATCATGGTCACATTTTTAGCCAGGTCATGTTCATTGTCTGGCGTGGTATAAGGACTGTTTTGGATGCTTTACCGTGTGAGCTGAAAAAACTGATGGAGGTTATATTTGTAGACAGGAAGCACAATGAACTTTTGAGGGACTGTGTGTGCGTGTGCTTTTATTGAATGTGTGTGTGTTTGTGGGGGGGCAAACGTTACATATTCATGAAAGAACTAGCATTGTTTAGCAATAAAAACAATGCAAGTTAACAAACGTGCAACTGTGATCAAGCTTCTCTCATACACTCATGAATGCTAAATGTACGTGAAGATTTTCACTGAAAAATTACGTACATTTGTTTGAGTGTTTCGTACTAAAACCATATGCCTTGGAATAGGACACAAGAGGCAAGATACTTTTGGGTCCTTTTCCAACTTTTTAAGTGAGTAACTTGTAACTGCAATTGTATTGAAAACTCAATGGGCCTCATTTATTAAACTTTCTTACATATAAAGTAAATGGAGTAAATGAAAAGGTTACGATAAGAGTCATTTACACATTTACATTTATGCATTTGGCAGACGCTTTTATCCAAAGTGACTTACAGTGCACTTATTACAGGGACAATCCCCGGAGCAACCTGGAGTAAAGTGCCTTGCTCAAGGACACAATGGTGGTGGCTGTGGGGATCGAACCTACAACCTTCTGCTTACCAGTCCAGTGCTTTAGCCCACTACGCCACCACCACTCCATAAAACAAACCTTCCCTGAAACTTTCCTCCGGATCCACAAACTCAGCGTTTGCACACCCGAGATTGTTAGTTAAACATGTGTTAGTGAATTCCAAACATTTTGTTACTAGGGTGTGTGTGCATGTTGATTCACAATTGTCATAATACACACTCATTAAAGCACCATATAAGCAGGGCATCAGGTCATCATTATCTGACATAAAGCTTGAGTGTAAAAAAATTACACCAGCACCATAATTCTTTTTTATTTATTTTCTTTTTAGCTCAGATGAGCGCATCACAAGTATAATTGGTGAAACTTCTCAGGTGCTGTAAAACTCTGTAATAGTCATATACTGTACATCCCTTGCAAATGAAAGAATTTTCAGAGAAATTAATAGAATGTCTGAAGAAGTGAATTCTAAACACTGTAATCTAATAAAGATATGCAAGCTATGACAGTGTGCAGGGATTTTTCAATTGTTCTCCATTGTATTGTGTACACACCTGTCCATGATGTGTTTATTTATAGGTTTAACAGCATTAGCATTGACCATGCATTACCTGCTGAATGCAATAAATTGATGCCTATACTGAATTAGTGAAAGCTAAATTATTAAGCCCATTTCAAATGAAGAAATTCAAACCAGACATGCTAAAGGCTGGGTATTCATTTTGAAACACAATCAAACAAATATTTGGGAAGAGGATTCACGATTCCGATACCAGCATCGGGACATCTCTAGTTAAAGCAAATAAATTAAATCTTCAATATAGAAATAAATTCTTATTTGAGTTGTAAAGTTTTCTAAATCATTATTTAGAGGTGGAATTATTTTTCTAGGTGGTTGAACTACTGATTATGTAAGGGATAATGAACACACACACATTCATATGAATTCAGAGGATTCATGGAGATAGTGGCTATAACTTTGCACAGACAGGGTTGTTAACACATGTTATTATTTGAGTGTTTATACTATGGCTACACTTTTAAAACAGTGTGACATGGCTTCCGATGTAGGCGTATTTTTGTGCATGCAGTACATTTTTAGAGGGATGAAACAGCATTGCTTTCTCTAAAAATTGGAAGAACCACACATTAGTTGTCAAAAGACCATAAGTCAATATGAAACAGCATTTGCAACCAATCTATTATGTTACACATTTCTCAGTGAAACAAAAAAAACGAGAATAAACAAATGTAGGGCCGGACTTGATTTTTACCATTAGGAATTGATTAAATAGTTGGGTGTTCCCTAACAGAATGGAGCCAGACCTTAATGCAAGTTGCCAAAATAGCTGTTTGGTTTTTGGTTAATTGTATCTAATAGTCTAGTTGACATGAGCAGTAAAATAAAGTCATTTCAGGCAGAGCAGGGTATTACATTTTGGTGAAATAATGATTAGAGAGACAAAATTTTTTGTTTTGTTTTTTCTTCTTTGGAATAACATACACTTACGAATCATACACAATAAAACTAGGAATGTGTGTTAAGAAAGTAAAAATAGGGTGACTTGTTGACTTGTTGTCAAGGTCTACACACATAGTGATGAGTCTGATTGTGTGTGCACACACACACACGCACACACACACACACACACACACACACACACGTATCCTCAAAAATAACCAGAAGTCAGACCACCTTGGCAGGGCATCATGCATTGTTTCTCTGCATGGATATTGAGAGCATTATGAGACATCTGCTGGGCTGCAGAGAGCACCTGTTTCCACATTGATATGAGCAGGGGCTCCATCACACTCATGTGCAGTTGTGGGATGTATTAGTTGCGGCCGATCATGTGCAGAGACAGCCTTCGCGCCTGGGCCTCCACACACTCTCAAATTCCCTATTAAAACAGTAATAGGAGAACCTTGAACACTGCAGTGTGTGTTTGTATGTGCATGCATATGTGTTTTAGTTGCTAGGGTTCAAGCTTGTGTAGGATGTGTGTGTGTGTGTGTGTGTGTGTGTGTGTGTGTGTGTATTTGGTTGCTAGGATTTGGTTCTGGCAGCACTGATGTGAGTGTTCACTTACAGTGATTGGCTTTTGCATTGGTTGTGTGTGTGTTTGTTTATCACCTGGGCTTGTTCCTGGTTGAGCGTGTGTGAGAAAGACGTATCCACCAAAGCTAATGTTAAAATATTCCTCCTATCCTAGCTTAATGTGCATAGACAACAAGGCTAGAGATACAATCCATGCAATGAACGAAAGATGTGAAAGACTGGTCAACCCGAAAGTGTGTGGTCCCCATTGTACACACTTAACGTACAGTATTCAAGGGGGGAGATGGAGTTACCTACAAATAACCCAACAAACCCAAAAACTTTAAAACAACTGTAAACCTGATCATTTAAATAGATTTACAGCTCATACTTGAGTTTTAACAGAATAATGAATGTAAGTGCTTTTATAAAATGATAAGCTTCACATATCTGCCTTTTAAAACTTCAAAGAATTGGCCCCCATTCACTACCATTACAATTGCCTCACGGGAACCCTGATTTTTGCTTTTTTTAAAGAGAAGGAGAGATGAGTTGAAAATAAGTTTTGTAGTAATCAACATTACACCACAAATGCTGTCGATTGAGCTTAACTTGTATTGAACCCGGAACAGTTTGAAAACTAGCTAAAATAGCAAATTATTTTCTAAAGTCATATTCAAAAGAGGAAAACAAAGCTTGAGGGTAGATGAGAGGCATAAAAGTAGCTAAATCTATGCGTTTTCAAACAAAGACGTATTAGTGTGAACGTGGCTGCAGAAATGACATACAACAGCTTTATAAATGGGGTCATCAAATTTTTTTATTATTTCAATACGTTCCTTGAGGTTCACCTATAATACTAGTAGGGTAAAAAATGATAATTTTTCACCCTCATTCTGACCCTTTGACAGAAATGCTCAATCTTGATGCTGTTTCTCGTTTAAGACTTGAAAATGATTGCCCACTGTTGTGATTGTCTCTTTGTACTTGATTGATCTGCTTTCTTCTTGGATCTCACTGCTCAAACCTACTGGGCAGGACTACTGAAGTGATAAGTTAAAAGTAGTTGTTTCTGTGTTGTGGTCAGATGCAAATGTCTTCCACAGTGTGACATCACAAAGTGGAGGAAGTAGAGAACGAGACGCTTGTAGTTTGGCTTCAAGAAATGCTCTTTTTACAGGAAGTTTTGAGTTCTGAAACTTAAGGGTGTTCCACACTGGGGTGTAAATAAAAAATTCATTCTAAAATTCAAAGCAACAGTTTTCAATGAAGGTATGCACACCACCACCGCCACCACCACTCGGCATCTGTCGGCGACGCCCAGCTACAACTCCGGAGGCTGCTCAAACTTCTGCCATGCTACGGAGCACAACTCATATATTTTCCATTAAATTCAACACAAATCATTATCGAAGTGTTCTTCTTTCTTGAACAAGTTAAAAACATTGGTAACATTTGTGTGTACTGTCTGCACAAAACAGACCTGAATGGGATATACATAGATTTTGGTAAAGTGCATGGACAGGGTCCAGCAGGGCCAAATGTGGCAGTCGTGACTGGATGCCCTTTGGAGAGATGCTAGTGTTAATAAGGTGCTAAGAAAAGACACAAGGACAGAGAGCTTATAACTCGAACATTCAAACCGCTTATGACAAGACACTGTTTGTTTTTTAATTATTCTACTAAGTGGTACAGCTTTAATGAACAGGAAAATGCATACACTTTTATGCCATTGTGTACATGTTGAGGTTAGTGGGGTTTTACGTGCCTTTTTTCACTTTTATTATTCAAGTTTGCTAATAAAATCGTCACTATTACTATTGCTTGTTTGTTCAGACCAGACTGAACATAATTTGAATTCGGCAAAAGAGGGAGCCAAAAGGTAGTTGTAAATTAGTTGTTTTTAGTTGTGAATTATGTAATACAGTATCAGGGCCGTACATTTTATGAACTATACACCCTAACCCCATCCTTCAGTGTAGTAAAAATGAAATCTCAGAGGGAAAATGCAACCTCCAAATCACTCATTCACTCATCATTGATTTTGTGAACACAAAATGTTCTTCTTGTTTTTTGTAGGACCAGAACTCGTGTTTCTCCCGTGTGTCCGAGCATTCTCACGCAACTTGCTATCCATTGCACCACAGGAAATAGAAACCATAATTGAGTTGATGAAAAGATGTTAGATCGGAGATGGCATCAGTAAATCAGCCGGATGGAGTCGATGTCAGTGTACCGGAACATTCGGTAGCAACATGTTGAGTTCTCATTTGATCATGTTGAACAGGATTGGGAAATGTTGCAAGTTGGATTTGAAGTTGCACATGCTTGACCACAGCTCCAAATTAAGCTTTACACTGAGAGTTCTTTCAGAAAACGTGCTCATTTGACCACAGGTCGCCAATGGTGTAGTCATAAGCAGAAGCTTGTAGTCTAATTCCTGGATCAACTTTCAAGCACAAATCTAACAAAAAGGCAATTTGAGGGTCAGAAGAAATAAAATATCATGGCTGGGGATCTGGATCAGCCCTGGCCCCCTACCTACTTTCCACTGTAATCCGTAAAGGACACAGGCACTTTGTGGTACGGGAGGGTGTGGAGGCCAGACTAGTTCTCACTTTTTATGTCTAACTGCATCTCCGATTTCCCCATTCTCCAACCTAAGGGGAAAAATGTTATGCTTGGAGTTGAGCCACCTCCCAAGCCAATAAACTAAATTAGACTTTAGTGTGAGTGAGTGTGTGTAAGTGAATGCTGAAGTATGCATCTTACTGTAGGTACAGTATTTATTGGCCTTAGTTCTGCATAGAGAGGGATGAGTATTGAAGGAATAGTTTAGGCTACATATGTTGTTCCAAAGCTGTAGGCTAAGGCTGTCTTTCTGAAGAACACAAAGACATGATTGACACCAATGAAGTCACACTCTTTCAAATATTGTGTAATGTGTGATGTCAATGATGACTGGTCACATGACATGTGAGAATCAATGAAGTTCAAGTATATGGAATAGCTGCTTGCTCCTCACACACACACATTCATATGAATTCAGAGGATTCATGATTCATACACAACTTTTGACAAATTAACTTCCATGACTTTTCCAGTCATTCATGATTACTGGATATGGATTTTTTTAAAACAATTTTATAGAGATTTCTGGGACAAATTTTCATTTGCATGACAGATTTGTTATTATAAAATTGTCTTTAAAAAATTGGGGAAAAAAGTTCTGAGATTTAAATGCAATTAAATGGAGAATAGGACTTTCTGAGCCCCATCCAGAGCACGACATACTCAGGGTTGGGAGGGTTACTTTTTGAATGTATTCCACTACAGATGACAGAACACATGCTGTAAAATGTCATTTGTAACATAATTCATTAGATTACTCAAGGTCAGTAATGTATTCTAAATACTTTGGATTACTTCTTCAGCACTGGTAGATTTTTTCACTTGTTTTGACTATAAAAACTCTACAGTTTTTGTCAAGACAAAATACACATGCTAAAAATACATTCTCTGAAAAACCTAAATATCTTATGCAGTGTTGTTTCTAAAACAAGATCAATCCAATTTATCTTGATTTAAGGATTTTTTGATATTTTTACAGGAAAACAATACAAAAAATATTATCAAGAATACGATTTTTGCCCTAATATCAAAGGTCTTACTAAAAAAAATAAAATAGAATTTTTTTGAGAAAAAAAATATGATCGTGCAAACGTCCTTCTCTGTCTGCTCGTACGAATGTAACACATCATAAGAAAGTGCACTTTGGATTGCATCATTTATGTATAAATGTTTTCCATCTGAAAGGACTAAATATGAAATGAAAAATTACAATAAAATGCAAAGTATTCTCTTAAGTAATCAAAATACTTTTTGAATGTAACTATTCTAATTACCAATGATTTAAATTGTAACTGTAGTGCAATTCAGTCACTTATATTTTGTATTTTAAATATGTAATCCCGTTACATGTATTCCATTACTCCCCAACCCTGGACATATTATATTACCATGGTGAATGTACAGTATATTGAGTTGACTTTTCCAGTCCTGTAAATCACAACTTTAAAAACCCCTGATATTTCTATGACCTCCATGACATTTCCATTATATATGTCCATGTCCGTAGGAACCCTGTATTTTGTACACTAGTTACAGTAAAGGGACCGCATGATTAGGGTTGGGAACCGGGAACATGGTCTTATTCAGAAGTGGTGCCATTTTTTTTAACAGTATTTCAGTTCCACCATTCAGCAGCAGTGCTGAAATTACAATGTAAAATACAGTGTTAAACACACAGTTAAGATAGACCAACAGATTATTAGTTGTGTTGTAATCAGTGGTATTTATGAAACAAAATTAATGAATTAATGAACAATTCATTTTTTTCATTTAGGATTTGTATTTACTTAAGTTGACACCTGTAATGATCTCATCATTCGGCAACAGACTGCTGAGGGCAGTGAATGCAATACAAATTTCTTATTTCCAAATATTTCTTCCAAAAAAGTAAGAATTATTAATGGAACTGTTAAGACATTGTAATCTTTGTGAGGAATTGGAACCAAAATGGTCAAATTCCCTTACTCACAATTCCCATCCCTATTTATCATACATTTATGGTTATTTTTTATTTATTTTTTTATTATTATTTGGAGCTTGACAGACCATGTGTGTTCTTCGGAAGATAGGAAGTCATGCGGGTTTGGAACAACATGAGATAAATGATGTTTCATATTTGGGTGAACTTCCTTAAAGTTACGTATGGTTCTTCAAACTTGTCTCTCTCTCTCTCTCATGGGAAAGCAATAATGTTTATGAATGAAAGACTTTCTCTTACGGTTTTCAATCCTTACTGAGTTCTGCAGTGGATCAGTGTGGCAGCTGTGTGGAGATTTAGACATTATCATTTAGCAAGTCATAGAAGACATCGAATAACTTCCATAAGAGAGGTGGGAGAGAGAGAGGTGGGACAGAGAGAGAGAGAGAGAGAGAGAGAGAGAAGACGAGAGCTGAATTTGATATGCGTTTGTTGGCTGCAGTTGGTCAAAGATGGTTTGTCTTCCTGACAGCACAATGTCAAACAAATGAGTGTCAAGAAGTGTTGCATTCTCACTGAATTACGTTATTGAGCAGTTTCTTTACTTTATTCTCCCTGCCTGTATTTCCTTTCCTCCCTTGCAGTTGAATATAACTTTAAACTAAATTGGCAAGTATTCCGAGGGTCATTTTGAGCGTGTGGTCATTTTGTTGTCATTCAGAGCAACATTACCATTTTAAACAACTTTACTTTTTTAGCTTATACACCCCCAGCTCTGATTAGTTTCCATGTAGCCAGCATTTCTTACAAAGAGGATGCATTTTGAGAAAAGAAGAAGAAAATTACACAGAGCAAGATTCCCACATCACGTCCTTTGAGCAGCAATGATTCCGAAAGCCGTTTTCTCATCTCCACCCACTTGGCTCATTGCTGACCACAGAGGGAATGCAAAGCAGGGACAGATCGTCAGAAGGGATTCCAAATCAATTTGTCAGGTCAGACGCTGAGGGCCTGATTGCTATTTGTTCGATGAAAAAACAGGAATGCTCAGGTGACTGACGCAGCAGCTGCGACCGTTTCACGGGGGATTTGGAAGAGCATCCCAGCACTGGGCAGCCATTCTCATCCGGAACGTTGGCCCCATACCAGCCATCCATCAGCAGGGATTTCTACTGCCACTCGTTTGGATCCATACAGGATGTAGAGCACTGAGTACATCAGCTCTGTCGGAATACCTCTCCATCTTGCTTCCCTCTGCTAAATGAGAGAGCTTAATTTAGTCTTATTGGACAAATCACTGATCATCTGAAGTTAGAGAAGGTCGAAAGGATCTAGAATGTTATACACTCTTCCGTTCGCACTAAACACACTTTTGTGTCCATCTGTGCTATTTTGCACTGAGTAATTGTTTTTCTAAGTAAACATCCGCTTGCAGTACATCTTTGACCTTTGCACCACGTTTCGCAGTGTCCTTAGTATTCAGCATTCTGTTCCAATCATTGCACTGTATCTATATAAATGTAAGAAAGTGCTCCGTCTAAGTGGCTCCTAGCCTTGTTCACACTGCCCCAACAAACGGCAACATTTCAAACAATCCAAAATATGCTGTTGGATTTAGAATTTTGGGAAACATAACAGTCACTTTCATATACCAACAGGGAAAATACACAGATCCAACAACTATTGGAATTTGGTGTTTGATGGGGCAGTGTGAACTAGCCTTTAAAATAATGGCTCTTTATTTGATCTTTACAGCACCTTAAGTTCTTGAATTGTCTTAATGATTCTTTGGAAATTACAGTTCTTGATGTTACATTACTGGTTATTCTGAGAAGTATATAGATCCTATGGATCATCTGTTAACAGAGAGAGAGAAAAAACCTTTGGAAGGACCATGACTAGATTACGTATGTCCATGGGGTCACCACACAATGCAATTTGTTATTGCCTCAGGTCCATTCAGATCTGAAAAGATAACCCACGATGTAGCATGTTGAATTTTTAATTCAGTGGTTACTAAAGTTTTGCAAGATTATTATTCAGGTTTAAATGATTGACCAGCCTGCTGCTGGAGTGGCACATTGATGACATGGTCACATGGTACCGTTACGTTTCTCAGCTCTGGTCAGGATGGCCCTATCACAGTAGTTTATGATAACTGGATAAGGCTTTTTAAAAATAGTTTTAAAGAGATTGCTGCAGCTTAGTTCCATCCCTTGGTATGAATCCTTGGCGTTATCTTTTGTTTAAAAATCATTTTGTAGAGTACAAATGTCTCCAATGAAACATATATCATCTTAACATTTGAATGCAGATGACCAGGGGATTCGGGTTTCTGAACTGTCGAGCACCCACTTGAGGAAGAAAATATAGAAAACAGTTTGTGGCTGACATAATTTGCAAATTTTCTCGGTTCCTTACACAAAGACACTGCATGATTTTAGAAAACGTAAATGGAATTGCTTTGTATGGACTACTTTTATGGAGCTTGACGTAGCCAGGTTTTTACTTGTGTTGGAAAAAGCAGTTTGAACATTTACTCTGTGAATTACCCCAATGAATCCTTTTGTATTACACAAAACCAACTGTAATACACAATTGAGTTTGAGTTAGGCATGACATGAGGGTGAATATGAAATAATTTTGTTGTCTACTTTGTTTATATCTCATCCTGGAACAGCTATATATGAATACACAGTTGTAATATTATATCAGTAAAAGATGGGTTCATTAATTTTAAAATGTGCAGCCATTCCCAACCTTCCATTGATGTCTATCGTAAAGTTTTATGTTGTATTATATTTCTACAAAAAAACAAAAATAATAATGTGCACCTTGGATTTGATCATGTTCATGACCTTCTGGGTGTTAATGTTTAATTAACTGTTAATTGAGAAGCACCAGTACATCTCTTATTTTCTATTGAACCCCTGTCCTTTGGTTTTCTGAATACCCCTGTAAAAACCTTTTTGGAAAATTATATAGAGTCCAGAATGCATTGGGAAATGATAGATGGTTCCACAAATGCCCGTCCTCTCCATCAGATTAAACACAATAAAGGTCCGTTTTCCAACAGCAGCAATCACTGTGAATTCCTTTGAGGATAGAGGGGCTTTTTTTTTTAACCTGAATCAATAATTCCTTTAAAAGAAATGAGGAAAGCAGAATATTAACATATGGCTACAATTAATGTGAACAAACTGCAGAAATGCAGTTTTCAATCAGCTTTGATAGAACAGACTAATAAACTACTCCATTTGTCAAGAAACACATACCATGGAAAGGCGGTGTTCCGTTTCACTTTCTCTTCCCCGAAATGTTCCCCAGCCAAGACGTTTATTTTCATTGATCTGGGAATATTTAATAAGAATTTATATTCCAAAAAGACATATTTCAAGAGTTTTGCCTTCAAAATTAATAAAGTGTTTTGCATGCAACAGGCCGAGGTTGGTCTGATCTTACACTGTAAGGTCTTCTTAATGGAAATACACATGCTTGAGGCTGAATGGATTTGGAAGAACTGAATTAGTTAAAGACATAGTCGCACATATAAAAGCTAACACACATTTAGAGGAAATTCAGTCAACTTCAGTTAAAATTATATATTTGATTTAAATCTCTGCAACTTTTAAGTCAACATAAAATCAAAACCATATTTACTTAAAACACTTTCTTAGTTTTATTGTGAATGATTTATAATAATCATAATACAAATGTATTCCTTACTCTTGAAAGAAACACCAAAAACTATAGATTGTGCTCCATAGGAACATTGTGTTTTTTAGGCATCACTGAAAAATAATTGCGTTTATGAATTTTCAAAGACAACTGCTTTTTTTCAGTAATGAACCCAAAATGGAGAAACATATTTGTTGTGACATTTTTGACCAGTGACTCAGAAGGTCTTAGTGTAGTGAGAGTTCAAGTAGAGAAAGATGGTCTTTTTGTTTCAATGATGCATCACAGAGTTTCTTATTCTAGTTAATCAAGTGAAATCAAGGCTCTGCATCTGTCATCATCTTCAGAAACACATAAGTCTCTCTGCTCTCTGAAGCTCAGGCCGAACCGCTCCCAGGGTTCGGTTTCATATTGAGAGCCCTGGAACAGAACTGCAAAGCAATGTGTCCTCTGGAAACATCTTTAGGGGAAATGCTGAGGTAATATCTGTCTGTGCAAAGGATGATGATTACTGAGATCTGAACAATTTATGATCTCTGTAGGTTACCAATTAATGTTTTACTCAATTTGCACCACATGCGAGTCAGCGTCTGGTGGCCATGCCCCCTCACCTTGACCACTGTTTCTACATATACTAACATACAGTTTCTCAATTTAAAAAAAAAGTATGCCTAATAAGTGTTTCAAATTTTGCTCTTCATCACACTGTTGCGAAGATCACACCATCAAGAAGCAATGTAAGTAAATTATATTTTGTTATATTTAGCCTATAAACTAAGGTGCATCAGTTATATCTGTATCTGAATTATAATTTTCATTTGATTTATTCTATTTTAATCTATTTTGTAGCAAGGTAGAAAGGCATACATTTGATTTACTTTCAACGTTTGGTATATGTCATTATATTTTGATGAATATTCCTTTGGAATACTGTGCATTGATGACTTGAGCACAATCAGACCAAGAATGTGTTTAAAAAATAAAGTTAATTGAATGTAAATAATACAAAATAATACAAATAATAACAAATATAATATATACTTGAAAAATGCTATAATTCAAACTGAAATATGTAGCATTATTGCGGCAGACAAGTAAAGCATTCATTATTAGACAATACAAAAAGTGGATTTAGAACTCAATATATTGTTTGTTTCATTGATCACGCCTACAGTCAACAGCAATGCAATAGAGTTTGTCAATGTGAAGCGTTCTTGCGTTCTGTCTGATTTGAATTGTCAGCCTATGTGCATATATGTCTGACGGATGCTTTTGGGCTGCCTCAGTTTTTTTTAGCATCATAAATGATTCCACTTAAAATTTGTATGCCCTTGCCTCGCTAACTTCCCTACGTTTCATGGACTCGGATGTACGTCATTGCTTAGGTTGCGTGAGTGCCCACTTCTGGTGGATCCCGTGCAGTGGGTTATAATGGAACGCCCTAAGCCTTTGGACACTTGGAGCTCATTGTTGCTCTTGCAGTTCGACTGATGTCATTGTGTGAAATTATTTGGCAAATTTTGCACCTGAGAAGACAACGTCTTCAGAGATTGATGCAATGACAGGTTCACATAAAGTTTAGTTGTAATTTCAGAGGCTTAGAAATAAATCTTGTCATGTATAAATTATCTTTTTATTCAAAATAAATGTTAGAAAGGATTAATCAAGTTTTACACAAACTAAAATGGTAGAATTGCAATGAAAACAGGCTATGACTGTTGTCATTTTAAGGTAAATTATGTGTTTAAATCTCAATATAACTCTTCTAAACTGCTTATTTGACCAAACTTCACTTACAGCTTTCCATTACATCATTCAATAGAGTTGTGTGGGGGGAGGGATTGATGAAGTGTGATCTGCTGTGATGTCACAATCAAGTTGCATTGTGGGATATGGAGCTGCCTGAAGCTCCGTCAAAATCGAGCGGTTGAGCGTCTGTCAACAGAAACTTCCCTCGCCCACTCAATGAAGTGGAACGGACTTCCAAAATGCCGTTGGGGATTCCCTGATGGGAAATGCTTAGGGAAGTTAGGGAGAGGATGTTAAAAGTGAAGTTAACAGCCCAGCTGTCAAGAACGTGTCCTGTGTGACCAACTACCATTCTGCAGCTGCGCTGCTTGAGAGGGTTGTTGAGGCACGCTGACTGCCCCCTGCTGACACGGCTCATAAAAACCCCCAATTTGCATATCGTTCATGCTTGAATAGCTCTGATGCTAGGAAAATACATACTTTTATTGAGAGATTTACGTACAGGTCAGGAAGCATGATTAACTATGTTAGTGTTGTAACACTTCATTTTTTTTTATTATATATAAGTAATCACACTAAATCAAAATGTTAAATCGACATCCCTTTATGCATTAAAACAAATAGTACAGATATGCTATGCTATCAATGCTGGACTTGAGATATAAACAGACCATTAGTGAAGCAGCTGTAAAACATTTTGTGTCACATATCAAAAACTGTGCTGCAGCATCATATCTCAAGACCGTTTATTTCCAAAATTATCAGATTTTTCCATCTCCTATAATGTCAGCCACCTAATTAATAGCCTGTACATAAATATGTGTTACTGCATGCCACACAAAATGTACAAGCAGCTCTACTGTCCAAGTTACCGCATCTAGTACCACTGGAAGGAGAGAGACAGTGTGTATGAGTCAATGTAAGTGTTTATATTTCATGGGGTAGGTGGCAGTAGCAGCTATTGTAAGGGATCTCTCACAGCCTGCCCGACTAGCTGTTGGTACTGTAATTGTGCATGATTTACTTATGCTCTGTAAAACCACACTTGCCTCCAGAGGTCCGTCATGCCTGTTTACATCAGAGAGCTCTGATGTCATTACAGAGTGCCCAAGCCTTTGATAGCATTCCTCTGGAATGTAACTCATTGTGTGTGCATCAGATATCATAAGAAGCTCAGCTGGCAGGTACAGTAGAAATCAGTTTTATTGCCTGAGGCGAGAGGCACATTACAAACCATCACTGTGGCGAGAGGACCCCATGCCACACAGAACCACCTTCAACCCCCTGCTAAACCCCCTGAAGCTCAAAAGAGCTCGTTCTCACGCCATTAAATTTCTTGGCGAGGTTTGGCTAATCTCTCAAAGCACAACAGAATCCGGGGTGTTTTGACATTTGCACCCCGGAGGAATGCAAACCGTTTATTGATCTATTTACAGTGAGAACACATGCTCGCATGTCTGCGGCACATGCAGATGCTGATTGGTTGAATGGAGTATTGTATTATTTTCAGGAAGGTTCATCAGAATCGAGAAAGCGGACGTTGACCACTTTCAGTATTAATGGAGTAAAATAATAAATACATATCTGTATTAAACATGACATGCAAAGATATGTATGAGACCCATGCGTTCGAGGCATCCATCCTATCCAAGCAATACAGAGTGGCAGTTTTGCTATATCCGCATGCCAAGATCTTTTTTGAGGATGTTCAAACCCTATGCACAAAGATAAGTGAACCATATGAGAAATTTAAGAGGCGAGTTGTACATTGAAAAGACGCATGCTCAATTTTCTTCACTCCACATAGATCTTTCTGACTATAAATGGTGCGGGATGTCAATGGAAACAGGTGAGAGTACAGAAGAGTGATTTCCTGTGGCATCCTAATGATGTCAAGGCGCTTAAGCCATAGAACTGTGTTGCTGCAGGCGGGTTTGGATATATAGCATTCCTGCCTGATCCCATGGGCCAGCAATCAGAGTAGAGCTTCTCTTGACAGGAGTACAAATTTATCTTTTGCTTTACAATATGCCGCAAAATCAGTTAAAAATGCCTTTACAAAAGCTATGAGCATGCAGTATTAAACAGATGTATAGAGTGGCTGTATCCCTGTGCTTTCTCTTTCTATAGCATAAATTGTTTTCTCTCTTTGTCTGCAGAGACCATACTTTCTCAATAAAGAGCAATCCTCAAACAGTCCTCCAAAAGTGAGTAACAACCTTATGTTTACTGACCTTTTCACCTGCAGACACCCAAAACAAGCCTCAAGTAGGTGTCATCTGACTATTTACAGATCACATATTAGATTTAAACAAATACATGGTGGAATTCCATGTATTCCACCAATATATATGATATCTTCTTGAACATTTTTATATATTACATTGCAAAAAAAAAATATATATATTATATTATATATATATATATATATATATATATATATATATATATATATATATATATATATATATATATATATATATATATATATATATTTAAAAAATATTCAGATAATTAAAATTCATTACATTCTTGTGGCAGAAGAGTTAATCATTGATAAGACAGTACAAAAAGTGGCTTTAGAATACAATGTATTGTTTACTACCATATTATTGATCATAAGTCAATCATTGGCATACAGTTCACAGCAATCCATTACACAAGTGAATTTGTCAATCAGTTGGAGATTTGTTTAAGGACCTGCCAATGTACACCTGCATCAGACATGCTTGTGTAGCGTCTCGGGTGCGTTGCGTCATAAACATAAAATGTTTAGGTCACTGTGTCAAGTTAAATGTGTTCTAAGTATTAAACTATATCTTGAGATCTCTTAGTTCCATTTTGTGCTCCATCAAGTGTTTTGAACACAAGTACGTAAAGCATGTTTGTGTTGTGCTGTCTGCTGAATTGTTGTTTTGTTCTCTGTATAAACTGCATGTTGCCCATATAGCTGAAGTTTCACTTACTGCCCTCTGGAGTAAACAGGTGGTACTACAAGCTTGCTTTTCTCAGGTCCGGATGCATTGCAATTATAATATACATATATATATATATATATATATATATATATATATATATATATATATATATACATACATATATATATATACACACACACACACACACATACACAGTACTGTGCAAAAGTTTTAGGCACTTGTGAAAAACTGAAGAAAAAAAAAAGTGAGGATTTCTTAAAACAATTAGTTTTCATTAATCAATTAACGTCATACAAAGTCCAGTAAACAGAAAAAGAGCTAAATCAATATTTGGTGTGTACACTTTTGCCTTCAAAACAGCACCAATTCTCCTACTTACACCTGGACAGAGTTTTTATTGGTTATTGGCATCTGTTGCAGGGCTCCCTGTTCTTCTATTCTATTCTGTTTGCAAAAGGAATGTTTGGGAGTCTAAAATGTATATTTCCTATTGATACACTAAAGTAGCAGATATAAATAAGCATCTTAAGACAAATGTTTTTGGGAAACATCTTATGTGCCTAAGACTTTTGCACAGTACTGTGTGTGTGTGTGTGTGTGTGTATGTATATGTATATATATATATATATTAGACACACACACACACACACACACACACACACACTTTCTGACAATTATTTCATATGTCAGGCTTTATAGGGTTAAGAATAGATATTAGGATCATTCAAATTAAGATTGGTGCCCCTGCAGTGAATTAATCAGAATTATTATTTGTACTTTTTTACCCAGCCTTTTTCACCAATTAATAATTCACAATAAGACCAGGAACCTGTATAAAAAAAAAAGTGCATAGGGTCAGTTTTGAGCTCAAACCTAAACTTCTTAACTATTAATAAATCATGTAATGCTTGATGCAAGTCATGTCATGCTGCTCAGTATTTCTCATGGTTTTTATAAGATTTGGAAAAGGCTAATCTCACAATATGATATTAGGAAAGCTGAGTTTATGGATCACAGAAAACAAAACATTGTTGCTTTCAGCAGAATTTCGTGTCACTCTTTATCGGCAGTCAAAACATTCTTCTGTAATGTGCACTAATCCGTCACAGAGAACAGATAAACGCTGCAATATTGGCTCGGCTAATTTATTTACAGAGACATTTTCAGAGGAAAAAGCAATGAAGAAGCGAAACATTGTCGTTTTTTCCTGTGAGTGCAATAACTA
Source organism: Xyrauchen texanus (assembly GCF_025860055.1). Taxonomy (NCBI): domain Eukaryota; kingdom Metazoa; phylum Chordata; class Actinopteri; order Cypriniformes; family Catostomidae; genus Xyrauchen; species Xyrauchen texanus. The sequence continues at coordinate 38,577,813 of NC_068298.1, forward strand.
GATTAGATGATAGATGCGAGTCTGGGGATGACTGCTGCATCCAGTCAATTACAGACTGCCGCTTCCCAGAGTCTTCTTCAAACATGGTGTCGGATGACAATTTCATTAGCCAAGATTAGAGGAGGATGTGGGAAATTACAGAACATTATTGCACCTTACTGCCTCAAAGATCCGCCTTGTCACACACAGCTTGACAAGACTTGACAGATGTATTAAGATGTGTGAGACTCGGGCAGAATCTTAAAGACTTCAACTCAACTGGGTGCTTGGGTTTTTAAGTACGGCCTAGTGTATGAAGGAAGTGTGTGATGTTGTTGATCATATGCCTCATTTTCCCAGAATATTCTGCATCAACAATGGCCAAGGATGTAACCAAATATTCAAGATGGGAAGAACCAAAAGAAATGGTTGAAGTATCGGTCATCGGAAAACTCATATTAATAAACCACTATTCGGGGACAGATCCACCAATATCTATGGTGGTTACCGCCATGTCTGCATGATAAATCACAATGTGTGTTGGTCACACAAAAGCTATAGGGCACGACAATCACCAACATCTGTCATTTTCTGATGTACAGTTTTTCCAAAAGCTCTTAAACGGCTGCTGAAAGCTTAATGGAGGTGATAACCAGTTTTGGCTTGGAATCCTTTCACAGACCGATTTGTGGGCACTGCCTCTTGGGCAGGAAGAGCGAATACACTGCAGCAGCCATTTCTGTGCAAAAGCAGTAAGTTTAATGAGGAAAATAAAAGCAGATCAGCAGCAGATGCTCTTGGTCAAAAGCCTGAAAACCACAGCTCTTTTCCTTCCCTCCTTTTCCTGAGAAACTAACATTTGTTTGGTGTGCCTGTCAGCAGCCTTGGGATACTGATACGGGATTTGCAGAGAACTTAAGACTGATAGTTAGTGCGTCTCTGGCAGAACAGAGTTGTATCCTGGCAACAAAAACCCTCAGAATGAAGAACACACAAAACAAACTGGCTTTGATGTAGCCAAACACTGCTATCTTGACAGCTCTGACAAGTTAAATGAAGGGCTTTTTTTAGGGCTGTCAAACGATGAAATATTTAATTGTGATTAATCACATAGGTTTTTTTCAAATTCCGATTAATCGTAATATCTTAATAAACATGAGTGGACAAAATATGCTTCAACCACATGTATTTTTCAGTCATCCACACAAATCCTACCCCACCAACAACAGAGTCGAACAACAGAAAATTCGCACAGCATATCTCAATTCAAATTATATACAAAATATGGTAGCTGTAAGTGTATTATGATTTTATGGAATTTTGACAGACATGCAAAAAAGTCTGCACTGTCATTTACAATGGACAACTCTGTACACAATGCTCCTTTTAGACCCTGATAACAATTGTTACGGTGGGGTTAAATGGTAATGAAAGTGTAGATTATCTGCAGAGTTCCAGCAATGTCTCCAACGTCTGCATTGGCTAGTGCACTATCAAACAGAGATGCTTGACAGAACCTTGGAGACAGCAGCAGGATTTCTGTTAGCCAGTAATCAGTACCCCCGCTCCGAATATGCATTTTATGCAGTCCTTTCTTGCACATTATATGTTATTCAAAGACCCAGTAGCAGTCACGAACACAGATGATCGCCTCGTGCTCGCACTTTCACTTCGTACTCGCACCGCCCATCGCAACTTTAGCCTCAGACTCGTACTGTGCCTCGCAGTGTGAGGCTGGTGTTCAAATGGCTGCTGTCTTGCAACTGCAATGATGTTACAATATTAGGAGTTATATCTGTGATTTGCAGGCATGTTCCACTGCTATGCTACATTGATAAAATGCTTGGCACAGGTCTCATTATAATGTCTCCCACCATCTCTTTTCCCGACGGCAATGCATGTGACATTAGCGACGTTTTCTCGAACTGACTCGCTTCTTTTGAACTATGATTTATTCAAAGGGTCATATTATGCGTTAATAAAATGTTAACTTACTGCACTACTGTGGCAGAGCGGAGGGCGGGGCCGGGTCGTGATCATACACACCCGGTCCCATATTAGGCTAATCAAGCCTCTGAGGTTTAAAGGTTGACTGCAGAGTACCATGCAGGAGAGAGAGAGATCGTTTACGGACATGTCCGTCATGTGTGTGTTTGTGTCTTCTTTAAGTTTACTATTAAAGTATTATTTATATTGAAAAGCCAGTTCTCGCCTCCTCCTTTCCATTGATCCTTTCACAACTACTTTTTTACTAGGGCTTAATTTCTGTTCCTCTTCAGAGGGCTGAAGATGCATATTCAGCCAATTTCCCAATGTCTACTAATGTCCCTGCAAGCCATCCCTGTCAAAAGAGACAAACTGTTGGCCTTGAAATAAAATGTAGCTTCTGCAAAATATTGTCCTTGAAAATGAAACGCATTGGAATGTCTGTACCCCACAGTCCTTCAACACGCAGGACCATTTGTTCACTTGCATCATGTGGGTGGACAACAAAAATTCACTGAAAAGTGTCAAATTTCCCTTTATATTAACTACAACACCACACCAGCATCCCACTCAGCGAAGAAATATGAGGAGATCAAAGAACTCCTTTGACCCCTGGTCCTGATTCTGTTCAGTGTTTCTCAAACCCAGAGAAGGCTAAAAATCAGCATCCATATCCTGCACTCCCAACACGGCGCCCCTGCAGCAAAACAGATCAGGTGCTGAAAGAGGAACATCTCCAGCTATGGGCCCTCTAATTGCCTGAGTTCAGATCTCTCTGAGCATGCTGGGTGACCGGCTAGTCATCCTACAAGAAGATCCTCTCAAACGCATGCTAATCACTGCCAGTTGTTCGTCTGCACATCCAGAGCTACACAATCACGCATTTCAAGTTTGGCTTCGGATCAGTCACATCATAAATAGGCCGAAAGTTGGCCCTTTTTGAGAGGAAAATCATTGCTCAATCTTTCTGATTGCTCCTCAGTGTGTGTTTGGGGTAGAAACTTTCATCTGCAATAGGCAAGTTCATGTTTCAGCATTTATCACTTGCTTGTGTGAGGGGAAATCTTCCATGATAACAGGAAGTTGTAGCACGAAGAGTGTGTTCATTGAAATTCTTGGCACACTTCTCCAGTAAATGGAGGAAGAGGAAAGTAAATCCCTCTCTCGCAGAATTTAATTATTTATTTCACGACCAACCCCTTAAAAAAAAAATGTAAACTAGCCGAAAACTTGCCACTCATTATTTTCACATGCAAATGAGCTTGTGATTCGCTGCAAATGTTTGCCAGAAGTTTTCAGCTCTTCAATGGTAGTGGTGAACCTCCGGCAATAATGGACAATTTGCCGCAAATTTACGGTGAACTATCGATTTTTGTAAGGGACACCAGATCAATTTCAGTGATATACAGCCAAAACTACGATTGACAGTCCGGCTATATCAACTTTGCCTAAATCACAGTGAGATCAGTCAATGAATACAATGTTTATTTCTTGGTAGGAATGAAATCATAATAAAATAAATCAATTATAAAATAAATTCCTTCTTTTAACCACTGCTAAAGACTGTATATTATATTATATTATATTATATTATATTATATATTAAATCAATGCTGTCTTAAAAATCTAACCAGATCAAGGTGTGATTCAGATTCAGACATGCCTTGAAACCTCATCATCGAAGGCAGCATTTTTCAGGTTTTGGACACAGTCCACTTCTGTGAAATTAGCATCAGAACACTTGAACATGGCATGACCTCTGAATCTCACATGGAAGTATTATTAAATTACTCTCACAGATAACGGACCAACATTTTTAAGTGACACTTCCACACAAAACAGAGGCCATGCCACATGCTGTCAATGGACTGCGCCTATTTTCTTTTCCAGTGGTCCACTTTAGCTCAAATCACTAAAACCATTGGGAGAGATGGATCACTTAGAAAAGGAGACACACTCCCAGAACCTCCCTATATATCATTATACACAGAATTCACCTGAATATGGCCTGGGTCAGCCTGGAGGTTCCCATTAAAGTTTACGGTTCATTGAATCAGAGGGCCGGCATCTGGTTCCTATCAGGCACCACTGCCTTTATCAAGAACACACTCCAGTCCAGGCCTACACAATCTGTCTGCTGGATTCGGCCCGAAATTTTTACGAACAATTTTATACAAGTGTTACACTTTTTTTCCACCCTCCATCCACACTGTTTGTGTGTGTTGAAGTACAATTTTGACAGCTGATAAGTTTGAGACTGGGCCTAAATTTAGAATGCAGTAAAATCAGACAAAAAAATATTACACATGCTGGGGTTTGAATAACATTTTGAAAGCCTGAGATTTTATGAATATGAAACATCCTCACTTGTGATCAAGCTAAATCATTGTAGCTCATTGCAGTTCCAGTTGGATTATGTATTTTATAGAAAATACATAAAATTGTTCAGAGAGAAAAAAACATCCACTGTTCAAGGAATGTTATGGGTTCAATACAAGTTCAGCTCAATTAACAGCATTTGTGGCATTATGTTGATTTCCACCAAAAGTGATTTCAACTCATCCCACCTTTATTTGTTTAAAAAAATAAGCAAAAATAATGTCTGTTATTATACATATTTAAGCCCAAAGAATACTTAGATTTTGACGTGAATGCTCAGCATCTGCGTACAGTTGAACGTGAGCCAAAGTATACTCCATCTGATGACTATTTCTCTTCAGGAGTTTAGACCCATAAAGATATCTTTATAGTCCTTCAGACTCAAGTTAAACAAATTCAAGTATCTCTAGACCTCCTCACACGTGTTCTTGACGTGCACATCCAATGCTGACATTTTTACCTTCATCTCCTGTTGTTTACTGGCAATTACATCTTTTTATATCACATCTTTGTGACAACAACGGCTCAAATGTGAGTGTTGACACATTTTGGACCAACTAATTAGTGCAAATAATTCTACGCATTTAAAGACACGTGGTTAGAAACATCAGGCTGTATGTTCAGTGCTCGAGCACTCTGCTGATGATACAAATTGCTTCACGTGTCCTGTCTGACCGAAGTATATTTTGGGTTAATGGCACTTGTAATGAAACTGAATCAGGCCAGTCCATAAACTAAGGAATTTTAGTCTGCTGAAGTATAGCCACAAGATGTAATACATGTTAATAAGATTTTGGTGCTATACCAAAATGGCGGCCATGACGTGGGTCCCTGGCTCGGCGGCCATGACGTGGGTCCCTGGCTCAGCGGCCACTGTAGGAGTCCATAGTAAATTATCAGCTCTCCTACAGTGGAAGATTAACCACTCATCTGCAGGGCAAAGTCAAGGTATTGAGCCAGACTGAGTCTAATCCGACCGACAGGCATCATGGAGGAGACAGCTCTTTAAAGCCTGCACGGAATATGTCATTGAGGGCGATCTCATTGAAACCAACCTTGCAGGCCAGAGCGCAGAAGTCCTCCACATATCCTTCCATGGAAAGTTTTCCTTGGCATAGATGTAGTAGCTGAACGGCTGGGTTCATGTTAGGTCTGGTATTCTGTAACATAGCTGGCAATGACAGGCAGACGATGAAGATGAAGTGTGAAGGACCCAAGTGCAGTTTATTTACAAGATGAGTGATAATTCCAAAAAATGTGAATCCAAAAGAAAAACAAATATACAATACCTGACAAAAGACAATGGCACACTTGAGGGCTTAAATATATGGACATGGGCAAACACATGACAATGACAACCAATAACAAGACTAAGCTATAAACAAGACTAATAAACTTTAACCAATGAAAAGACAAGACTGCTAACAATATACTTAAACAATGAACCAATGAAAACAAGACACATGAACAGGGGAAACACATAACAGGATCACATGAGGGAACAGGAACTGAATTTCCAAAATAAAAGACATTAACACAAAACATGAACAAAAACACATTTACATGTGACAATAACTTTATCTGTTTAAAGTTATATCCAATATTACAATTGTGTTGTCATGACAATGACACCCTGTAATACCATATTGCAGGGGTTCTCAACCTTTTGCAACTCATGGCCCACCAATGACTGTTTAAAAACATTCCGAGGACCACCTTTCCAAATATGATAGTATAAACACAGAATAAAAGAAAATTCAAAAAGTACAATGATATACTCTGCTGTTAATCTGTTATGCCACTGTAGCGGTCAAGTCAACTATAGATGAAAACTGTCCTTGTATAAAAAAAGACTTGGCAGGTTTACTCAGTAACCATTTATTCCTGTAACATTAACAGGGCAGGTCAGACCCAATGACTGGGTCAGACACACAAGGGGAACACTCTTTTAACAAATTAATTAATAATACATCCTCACATCCAGGTTAACATACCTGTAACAACAGGTCAGACACACAAGAGGGGAACATTTTCTCTATTCATTAGCAGAAATGTTCAACAGTTCATTCACCCCAATTTATACTGTACGTGTATTTTATCAAATACAATTAGCGATATGGGCATGTTTAAAATAATCTTACATAAACAAACATTACGTAAATGTTACATGTATTATATATATATTATTTTTACAATTCAACTAAAGAAAAACTGGACACGTTACTTATACTCCTTCCCACACATCCAAAAATGAGGAAGTCTAACAGGTGTGTCACATGTCAAAAACAGTTTTCATCAACAACCACTAGGTCTAGGACTATTAATAAATCCCAACACATTAATATACAGTATTTACATGAGCAGGTTTTTGGAGTAGTTCACATGAGAAAAAAAACATATACTGAGACACCTTGCTACAAAATTCATATTCTGCATACCCTCAGTGAGACACTTGGGCTTGCTTCTTGGAGATAATAAAATCAAGTCTTGGTGAAATGGGTGAGAGACTGACACGGAGAGTAGCATTCAAAGTAGCTTTCAGTTTGCTCCTTGCTTTTGATTTTGTGATAGTCACAGTGGAGAACCCTGACTCACATAAGTATGTGGTGGTGAAAGGCAATAGAAATTTGATTGCCCGCTTTGACAGAGAGGGATATTCACTTGCAGCCAGTAACCAAAATGAAGCAAGGTCAACTTGTGCGAGTTGAAGTTTTAGGCTACTGTCAGCTGATAGTTCCATTAGTTCATTTTCCAATACAGTGGAAAGAGCCATGTCTTCTGAAGCAGGATCCACAGAGAATGGGTCCAAAATCCAAAGGTTTCCATGTCGAGGGTCCTCTGGGAAGTAGTCAGCAAACTTTTGAGACAACTGAGACAAGTGCTGGGTTATAACACTTGATATGTGCACATGAGAAGAGGCTTCCAAAGTTTCACTCAGATGTGGAAACATGTCAAATCGTCCCTCCTTGACTCTTCTATTCCAAAGAATGAGTTTTTCTTGAATCCCTCAATTTTGTCTGAAACCAAAAACACTGTGCTGTTTCTGCCTTGCATTGATACATTCAGCTGATTTAACTGATCAAATATATCAGATAAGTAGGCCAGTTTTGCACAAAAGTTATCATCAGTGTAATGCTCAGCAAGAGGGAGCTGCTCTTCCAGAAATGTGTGCACTTCTTTCTCAGTTCAAAAGACGATTACACACATCCTCTTGAAAGCCACCTTATTTCACTGTGGTACAAGAGCTGCAAATGATCAGCATCAAGACGTTCACACAGAGCTGCAAAACACCTTGAGTTGAGTGCATTTTTCTTAATATAGTTAATAGTTTTCACAGCAATGTTCATGACCTCATGCAGTTCTGGTGACATCTGCTTTGTTGCAAGACTTTCTCTGTGCAAGAAACAGTGCGTCCACTTTGCTTCTGGCGCTTGCTCTTGGATTTGTTTAACAACACCGCGGTGTTTTCCCGTCATAGCAGCCGCGCCGTCTGTGCAAATACCTGAGCAGTATTTCCAATCAAGACCCTTTTCAGTGAAGTACTCATCAAGGCAGTGCATGACATTATCTGCCGCTGTTCTCGTTGGAAGTTCTTTGCAAAATAGCAGATCTTCACAAAGATTACTGTCCATGCAGTATCGGACAAAAACTAACAGTAACGCGGCGTTGCTTATGTCCGTCGACTCGTCCAGCTGTATGGCAAAATAAGGGCTTGCCTTTATTCGTTCCACGAGTTGGCACTCAATGTCATCAGCTCATGTCAACAATTCGTCTAGCCACGGTGTCATCAGAAAGTGGTATTGACTGAATTTTGGTTGCAGCTGCATCACCCAGTAACTCTCTACACATATCCACAGCACTTGGCAAAATAAGTTCCTCGGCGATAGTAAATGCTTTCTTACTACGAGCAACACGAGCGGCAACCATATAGCTAGCTTTCAATGTGACTTTTGATTGAGTTGATAACGATGTTATGACTTTTTGTTGAGCCTGAAGCCCATCTTTTTTCCTTAGAAAATATTCTTTTGGCTTCCCAACACAGCCCGGGTGTTTTGAGTTCAAATGTCTCTGCAGCTTTGATGGTTTTAGTGCCTCATTTGACAAAATTTCTCCACATTCGACACACTGCGCCTTCGGCTTAGTCTCAGTACCTTATAAATCCAAATTTAATGTATTCAGCGTCGTACTTTCTCACCACACACTTCGAAGCCTTTGCTTGCACAGGTCTGTCTCCTGCATCTGCTTTTCTTTTCAAAAAACGATCCATATATAACGTAATGTTACTGCATCTGTTTGAACGAACTTTCAATCTGACGTTGTGACGTGATTGATGTTGCGACATTTAAACATAAATTAGCTTTTAGATAATGCATCTTGACTTGAGTGTTTTTGATCAAATAAATTCATAACAATTAGATAATCAGAAAATAACAAGATTTGTCAATTAAAAAATATAAAAAATTTGTCGGTAGTCTACCACTGCCTACACAGCCCACCAGATGGCGCTCCGAGGCCCACTAGTGGGCCGCGGCCCACCGGTTGAGAATCACTGCCATATTGGATATAACTTTACACAGATAAGGTTAATGAGCGATTTTATCACATTAAAATCATATTAACACATAATGTTTATGTCTTGTGGATATACTTTTAAAAATATATGTAATTTAATATTTATGGACTTGCCCCTTCCACTTCTATTGAAGGTTCCTCACAGCAACCACATTTTATTAAACAAGGGATGAGTTGAAATGATTTTTAGTGGTAATCAACTCAACTACCGCAACTGCTATTGATTGAACTCAACTTGTATTTAACTGAGAATATTCCTTGAAATGCTAAACATTAAATACAAAACCAAGCTGGTATACTCATGTAGTTGACCATAGTGCTCTTTGAACAACATTTAATATCATAACATGAAACGTTCCGGGGTCAAATTACAGACACATGGTGCACTTACTTTTTGAGTGTTATCTTGTGTTTTTGGTGAGGTAACCCAAGTAAGACGAGTTAACAACAAAAAAGCCTACAATGAAGTGTCCCTTTAATCACCATAGACATTTTAATGGCATTCTTAAGGAGAGTGACCACCACACAGTTCAGCGTAAACTACGAGCCTGCGCTTGACTACCTGACATCTATAAGACCCAAAGCTACATCTGAGAGTTCTAGTTTTATTTCAGGGAAGAGAAATGACTATAGAAAGAAAAGAAAAAATGACAAAAATGTTTCCGCCACAGCCAACCTCACTGGAACTCGCAGAAGTTCTTGCCATGGAAAATATTAATTTATCATTCTTCAGCACACACACAAAAACAACCTCAGAATGTGTTAAGGAAAGATAAGATTTTGTCAGCTCTGGAGTCCTGGATAACTTTCCCGAAGAGTCTAAGGGTGGTTTCACATATAATACATTTTAGGTTAACCAAACCCAGTTTCGGTTAAAGTGAACCAGAAAAGGAACCGACGCAAATGACCTCAGTGCTTTTGGTGTTCCACAAGTGGACTTCAAAGAGTGCCCAGTTTCTTTTTTGGTCCTCTTCACATTATTGTGACTCCATTTTGTTGTTCACACCACAGTTCATGACAGTCACTAGGACTGTCATGATAATTACATTTGGCTGACAATCATATTTCATGAATAATTGTATTTATTATGATAAGCAATTGACATACTTAAGGTTTATGTATGCTTATGGCAGATAGGCCCACACCTTCAGTAGAAATGTATTGATTTAACTTGAAATCATATAATAAAATAGGACTATATGATTACTTTGAAGGCTTTAAGAAATATTAAATTTTTCATAAATTACTGCACAGGGATAGAATTACATAAAGTATTATTTTATGTTATATCATTTATGAAACCCCGACAACACCGCAAATTATATTACATTATGTGATCTTAATAATGTATACTGTATGTCCTAAATTCTTCACTCTCTCACATTATGTTAAGGCTTTCTGTTAAAACCTACTTATCCTTATTACCCTTAAAGTCCTTATTTCGCATGAAGGAAAACATTTGATTTCTGTGTGCATCTGAAAATATATTTCTTTATCTATCATCTTGAGAGTAATGGAGCAAGCAAGAATCCCTTCCTGTGTGTCATTTACATTGTGAGTATGAGCCAAGAACATTTGCAATATTGCAAATAAAATTAAAGTGAAACTATAAAAATCCTTGCTTGCATTTTCGTGAGAGTTTGCCATGAACCTCTGTAGACAGTATGCCCATCAGAGCACTTTAAAGTGGTTCATCCTAACGCACTGCTCTGCTCTGAATGCGGTCGGTCCATTCATTTTAGGTGCTCAAATAATACAAGGGAATATGAGACACATAAACACATCATGGTAATCTTAGTTTATCAATATTCACAAATAATTCACATAAGAGGACCGTAAATTGTGACTGGAATATGAAGAATGTAATACATCTATGGCAAGCCACTATGTAATTATGTCATAAAATGCAAAGCGAACTGGCATCTCTTCGCACAAATCGCACAAATCAATCGAACCACAAAAGTACCCACAAATGAACTGAGTACGGTTTGCTTTTGGGTCCTTTTAGGGGGTCTGAGACCACTTGGACTGTTCACATATATACGTTATACTGCTCTGAGAGCGCTTGGAGTGCTCAAATGAACTAGGTGTGAAAGCACCTTAAAATGAAAATGAAAAGCAGAGTTGAAGGTAAGTAATCCCTGAATTTTTTCCTCATGGCTTGATTTTCGCCAAGTTATCCCACATAGAATGCTTTGACAGATGTTCTGCATTCATTCTTAAGACTAATTCGATTTCGAGCTATTGTTGTATTTCTGCTTAACATCTTTTAGTGTAGGCCGCAGATTCTGGCAGATCTCATTTTGCTCATGTGGAAGAGCTGGTTGCATCTGTTTCCTTCACAGTCTGTCGCTCGCAGTGGATATGGAAGACAGAGAGAGCCAGGTGCTTTTAACAAGACCCTTTACGGTTTCTCAGCTCTTTATTGGGTTAACATTGAAACACTATGGAAACTCAATCTTAGTATCAATAGCAGATGCTTCGCACAATGTAGAATCATACATAAAAATCCAATTGATTAGCGGTGGTGTCTTTAAGGAAAACCGAAGTCATGTTTGTTCTCGTGTAGCAGACGCTGCCACAAACACAGTCGTCTTTTACAAGAACCATTCAGGCCAAGGGAAGGGCTGACACATCTCCATGGAAACGCTGACCCATAAAATCTCCTGCAATGTGAAGCCAGCACAAGATTTATGGGTGTTTTCAGCTTGTTACAGGAGATTTATGTTCACAATAAAAAAGAACAACAATCTGCAGAAGCCATTAAAGAGAGAGTAGGGGAAGGGAAGACCACTCCGCTCTCATACAGGACTTATAGCAAGTATTCATTCATTCTCTTGTAAGTTTGACAGAAAAAACATTCATACATAACAAAACAAACATTACCTAATTTCCCTATGTTCTCTTCCTATCTTTTCCAGATATTTTAGAATAACTTAAATACATGGTCATCAGAAAGCTCTGACCACAATAACGCTGCTGGGAAAAAAAGATCGTCTGGTCTCCATGGAGTCTTGAAATCTTTTGTGCTCAAAGATGATGTCGTCAGCACCTGATTAAGATGGATGCCGCTGGGTGACATGGAAATGGAGAGGCCAAGTGGAGAGAGAGAGAGAGGGGGGGGGAAAGAAGAGATGCCTTTGGCTCTGGTATGTGAAGCAGCACGTCTTCATTCTCTGCTGCCGACGTGAGCGATATTCTTCTATTCTCCACACTCTTAGACCTGCTGACCCTTGAGGTTCATCTTCAAGGGCTGGCCCCTCGCCACGGTCACTGGCTGCGGAGCTCCTAAGCAGGCTTGACCGTGAATAGTCATACACAAGTGCAGTCAAGCTCAGGGGAGCAGGATTTGGGATGTGACAGCATAATCAATTTCCATGATTCATGGCGACCCAGCGGAGGAGACACCGAGATAGATGCTGACTGTGTTGTCTGGGTCAGAACTCTGATGCGGTGTGATGGAGGTTCCTGTTTCTGTCTTTAGTGCCTTGTATTAAAATTCTTTGAGAAAAGACAAAGACTCATTACACTTGTGGAAAACTCTAAAAACACTGGCAATTTCGTTATGTTAAAGCAAGATGCCAATTTTACCATGATTAACAGGAGTTGTCAGGCACCTCTTCGCTTTTATAAAGCAGTAACAGTAAATATGTAATTACTAGGGCTGTTAAATGATAATTGTTATCATTAAATTAATTGCATGATATGCCGATTAATTCATTTATTAATCATTTATCAATATTTGATGTGAAAGTCCACCAAATAATACATATTTTAAATAAATATGAATATAATATATTTATATATAATATATAATTATTCATATAATTCAAAAGGCATTACATTATTGTGGCAGAAGAATTGATTACAGTAGACAATACAAAAAGTGTCTTTGAAGTCAATATCTTATTTGTTTTATTGCCATATCCTTGAAATTTGCTATTATTGGACTACTCTAGACAGAAATCCATTATCAATTGAATTTGTCAGTCTCTCACAAGACACATTCCATCTATGCTAGGTTTGTCTATGGCAACATACATCATATGGGCGATTTTGGGTGCATTGCGTTTCGCACCATAAACGTTGCGTTCAAGATGCTGTATCAGGTTAAAAGTTGGTTGAAACTTTGAAAAAAATGCACCTGGATATCCCTGTATTCTATTGTGCTCTGTCCAGTTGTATTTTTCCACAAAAGTGTGTCATCTGTGAAAGGCTCCTTATTAGTTTTGCAGCCTGCATGTTGTTTTGATGTGTGTTGCTTGTACAGCCCACTCTATGTATACTGTACAGTCCCAAGTGGAGGATGCAGTGACTACCCCCTGCTGACTGCAGAATGCAAAGCAACAATGAATATTACAGAAGTTTTGTATGGGTCACAATTTATTCAATAAATGTTCACTTAAGGGTGGGTCTCAAAACGAGTCACCATGTTGGTTTACCAATTCATCTGTGATAAAATTCAAAGTCACTCTCTTTCTGAGAAAAATAAGTTACTACTAAGGTTTAGAAACACTAGAGTATGACATCCACCCAACTCACATTACACACCTATCCACTGACCAATATTATGAGCGCTTCAGTGACATGGGTGCAGCAGGTGGAAAGTGTCAATGCTGTGTTTGTAAATGTGTTGACAGATATTTACAGTATTATAGTCCATGACAGCACTAATCAAGAGCCAATACAGCCCAAAATGTTGATTTATTATTAAATGACTAAAGGAAAGTATACCCAAACTAACATGATGACAACTATACCAGTTACATCATTGTAAAAAAAGTTGACTGAACTAATGTAGAAAAAACACTAGATTATGTAAAAATAAAAAAATAAATATAAAGAATCGATAGTCAACTTTTATGCTATTTATGTAAGAGCAATTTAAAAATGTAAGCAGTTAGCACATAACATAACTTTTATAAGATTTGATACCTGTCAAGCTAAATTAATTAAATAACTCTGATGTCCATTTTGTTAAATGGGCAGGGTGGAAGATAACGGGGTTGACATTCAGTGGATAAATTGGCCACTGCATGGACCTACATTGATGACTTTATTTCTGCTAAAATAACTATTTTTACATTTTAAAATGACATGCATTTTTCCATGATCTTCACAAAACGGGGTGGACATGCTTGATCACATAAATATAACATTGCAAAATAAAATAAAACATGTAAATAAAAGAATTGTACACTTAAAATAACTCAAAATGATTTTGTGGAATGGCTGATGTCACCGCCAGTGTGTGTGTGTCATTTTATAATATTTATCTTTAATTAAAGGTCACAGTATCATGACATTAAATGGAGGACAATAAATCAGGGGACACACAATAAACCTCTCCATTATCAGTGTTAAAATGACACGTTTACCACAAAGAAAAACACGTTAGTGAGAGAATGTCATATTAACCACTTAATTGGATGGAACAAAATTTAGAAATCAGATGATTTAGCAATACGTTTTGTCAAAGATGTTGACGTGCAGCTCTGGGGACATAAGGAAATTACATAAGTGCAACAAATTTAAATTATTTCAAATACAACAAAATTGGACTATTAGGGCCACAGTAATGGCCCTAGCATTATTAACAGTCTTTATTATTTTTACCAAGACTATTAAAATTGTACTCAGTTTAAATTAAACAATATGAATATCATAATTTGTACTGGGGACTTAAATGTCACTGAATTGTAGGAATTACCCATATACTGTAGTACAGCATTCTCTCTCTCACACACACACACACACACACACACACACACACACACACACACACACACACACACACTTTACATTGCTTAAGAAGCCGGGGCATTTCCTACAAGAGGGAGACATTTACATTTATGCATTTGGCAGACGCTTTTATCCAAAGCGACTTACAGTGCTTTTATTACAGGGACAATCCCCCCGGAGCAACCTGGAGTTAAGTGCCTTGCTCAAGGGCCCAACAGTGGCATCTTGGTGGTGCTGGGGCTTGAACCCCCGACCTTCTGGTCAGTAACCCTGAGCCTCAACCACTGAGCCACCACTGCTCCTTGAACAGAGACAACTTCACGGACAAATATAGACCTCTGGCATTTGAACAGTCAGCTGTAATAATGACTCCCTTTGATCTGAATGCCACAATCAAATGGGAGTCATTATTACAGCTGACTGTTCAAATCAAAATCACTTTTCAAATGGGTTAATTACCTCACTCCAACGCATTCTAGTGTTTACATGAAATTGTATCACTATATCCACAGCTTATATGTAATATTGAAATGTACATAAGCACAGATTGAAGCAAATGAACAGGTGAACTTGAACAAAGTTACGTGCTAGTCAGACTGTGTAACTTGTTTTGTGAATACTCTGTTTCTGTAAAAATACACTACACCCAATGTGATATCCTAAACTGACTAAAACACTGAAAAGTTATTATTGATCTCAAAAGCATGACGAATTCAGAACATAGTTATTTGAAAATATTTTGGTGGACTATAATTTTATGCCATTTTGTATGCAAAGTACAAATGACTAAAATTAATGAATATGACATGACAAATAATAACTAAATTAAAAGGGCATTTTCATTAAAAGACCAACTATGACTAAAACAAACAAACAAAAAAAAACTGTTAAAAATGTACACTGACTATAGTCAAGCTTCTGTTTTGGTAACATAGTACACGCTACTTTCACTTAAGCTATTAAAAGAAAATATTTTTAATAATATAACTATCAAATTATATTATGTATTATATGTATTATATTATATTTAAGCTATAAATTCTACATATTTCATCTGGCATAAAAAAAATAAAAATCTCACTAGGTGTGACATTGAACATATAGTATGGCAACTTTAAATTGACTAAATAAATTCATATTTTATACTACATGAAGCATGCTCAACTGAACATTAATTAATAATTAATATTAACTTCTTTGGAAAAACATGCACAGATGAATCATGCACAGTAAAACCGAATACACAATAAGTACATAGGGTCAAATTATTTTAGTTTTATCTTTCTCTGTTGGTATACTTAAAATTAATCAAGTAATTGCATTAGATAAATGGAAGCTTAACAAGGCCAAACATACAGCTGAACCCTCAATACTTAGGCTACAGGTCCACCAATGGAGGCGCTGCAACCAGAAAATCTAGAGAAATTTGCAGGTGGAATTTTATTGCTTTACTTCAGTTTGATCACAAGCACAGTCATTAAACTCTCTCAGCTTCTGGTTATAAGCCATGTAGTAAATCTCATTGGTGGACACGTTCTTTGATTTCTCTGCCCTCTGTCTCCCATTTGAATGCTGGATGATTCTGTGCAGCATACATATTCTGCATATGAAAATTGTTATGTAGAAGTTGAGGATTTTGGCCACTGTTGGAAATGATGCCTTTGCTAGCAACATTAATTGAGCTAGTTGCAATGGATCCTCCCAGTGTTCATGATTTGGAGACCGTGTGGGCCAAATTTGACCATCCACGCTGTGCTGAAATTATTTGCTGGACTCTAACCAGACTCTCACATTACCACATGCTGGATGTGTTAGATGATTCTGGAAAAATGATCTCGACCCTGAAAACTTTTTGCAACATCTCACAGTTTTGAAACAGTGCCATATTTTAATCAACACTGAAAAGTGCAAATTAACATTTTAATGGTGATGTGTAATTTTTCAAAGCTACAGTACTTTTTCTTTTCCCAACTTAATGTGGATAAGCAACTCCAAGTAAGCCATTCACAGGTCGAAATTGAACCAGCCCAACATAGCAACACTGACAACACCTATGTTGTGAGTTTGGAGTGGGACTACCAGTTTTCCCAAACAAAAGTAGATAAGTGGTGTGCTGGAGAGTCCCGTTTGAAAACATCATTTTTGCAATTCAGTTTGGTGCAACTTGTGGCATGGAAAATATCCACTTCTGGTCCTATTTTAAGATTGTTACACTTAAACGCAGTGATATGCAATATTTCAAATACGCAAAGTCAGTGGGCATGGCCATTAAGTTATAGTATTTTCATGCAAGTAACTCTAGGTGTAAATGGGTTGTTGAAATTGTGCACTCAAAGTGCAAGTGATAAAAATGAAGACATCCCATTCATAAGATGCTGGTAGCTAATGAACAATAGAAATAAAGACCATTTGTGTCTTACATTATTTTGTGTAGCAACTGCATCCAAGACGTAGTGCATGGCCATAGCGCACAGTTAGTATGGAAGTAGAGCCCTTTATCTTAAAGAACTAGAATAAGAACAAGATTATAAACATCTTAAATAGTCCAGGAATGATTGATGGAAAAAATATAAACTTGTGTTCTTCAAGTAATCTGCAGCTCAAGACACCATGGGCAACATTTTATTTATAGCTTTCATGACCACAGTACATTTCAACTACCTGAGCATCTTGGGTAGTTGAAAGATGGAATGATGGTTTTATTTGCATTGAATACAGAATTGATCCCACAATATGCCTGTGTCCCTGACAATTCATCATATTGGGATTATTTGTGTCTGTTCTGGCTCAGCTCAGAAAGATGAATTTGGAGTGTACCGGACAACATGCCTTTTATTTTGGCATCACATTCAACTCTCATTTGCCCCATGAAACTCTTAAGAACAAACTGACAAACCTCATAAATGGACCAAGGTGCTAAACAGGTGCTAAAGTCATGGAGGACAAGAGAGAGAGAGAGAGGAAGAAGGGGGTGGGGCAAGGTTTGAAGGGAAACGTGGATGAAGAAAGAACTGCAGAAAGGGGTTTTATGGGGGTTCACCAGGTGATCTCTGACCTTTTGCTCTCAGTAGGATGGTGTCACAATAAGTTGCCAGTTGTTAAGGGCCTAGACACTTCTTGGCCCTCACTTCAAACGTGTGCTAAGGTTGTGCCTGTTTGCTTGGCGTGGCAGACAGGCCCGGTTATGACCCAATCGCCTTTTCACTCCTGCACATCTGGAGGGCAGCACCTTGGCTGAAAATGAGACTTTGTGTCTCTTGATTTTTTTTTCACATGACATCTTTATTAATGCTCAAAGCATTCATCTGTACACCTCCATCATATTTCTGTTGTCTCTCGCTCTCTCATCGCAAGGCTTTAATGCAAAACATCTGCAGTGTCTTCCGAATCATGCCATCTACATCTGTGTTGCTAAGTAGGAGCTTGCCGATGAAGGTACCTGGAGGCTCCCTCTGTTTCGAGAAGAGATATTGAGGAGAAACACAGTTGAGAGCAAGATAGCTGCAGCTTGTCTGCATTACCCACCTGGACGGCTTTAAAAATCGAGACCAACGAAAGTCTATCTCTCGCTGATCAAAAAGTTTATAATTTAGCTCAAGAAAGCCAATCCTCCTGCTGCTCAACCCTTCGCAGCTTCTATGGCTGAGGTAAAAAACATCATCGGCTGTTGTCTTTTATACAGAGTCCCTGGCAGAGAGACAGAGCTGATTGTGGGATCTCAACAGGTGCAAAGCTGAATCGCAGAGCCAGGGAAGATACATAAATTACCACAGCGGCTCAACAAGACTCTTCTGTGGCTCTGTTAATCTGCCAAAGTCTTTGAAGGCTGAAACAAGAGTTATGAACAGCACAGCATGTGAAGACAGGAAAAAAAGTGTGTATGCATGCTTTAAGCTTTCTTTGTGATTAAAAGAAAACAAAGATGTATCTGTATCTACATACTGTATATATCTATTAGAGCCGGAAATTTAACAAGTTAATTTCAGTGATTAATTATTATTTTTTTATTATTATTATTATAAGTGTTAAAACAAAAAAACACAATTTATGCAGTATCCATTGTATTTATTTATTTATGTATTACTTCCTGAAACGTCATGTGATAGGAGAAAGGTGTCCCAAGTTGTTTCTGGCAGGCTACTCAGCCTTACAGCGATTAGGGTTTGAGCGGGGTTATGCCATCTGAGGCCAGGAACAAAACCAGGCACATTTGTATAATGGTCGAAATTTTACTCATGTTTTTCACCAACTTTGTGACTAAAATATATTGGCATATATACATTTTCAGGAGGTGCACATTTCACAGGAGTGAATTTACTGTATGAAGATTGAAGACTTCATCTGCAAGCAGTGAACCAGGTGGGCGAGAGATATGGGGAAGCTACCGTACTGTATCACAAAACATAATTTGCGGTTTCAATATTTGTGGACATTCAATTTTTCATAGACAACCAAAGATTCACCAAATTTGAGAAACTTTTATATTTAAATTTTAAAGTAGTATAAACAGGCTCATGACAAATGTTTCAATTAGTCAATACACCCTGACAACTTTAAGCCATGTTGCCATGCTGTTGTTTAGAATGACTAATGTAGTAAAATTCTGTGGCCAGCCAGCATGATGAAGCCAATGCAGATGGTCCAGAACTATTTTGGCATTTGGTTTTCTTCCTAATTGCAACATCTTAACGGTACGTAAAATTTTCCACAAAAGAGGTGAGAAACAAAATAATAATAATTTACCTGTTTATTCAAATATATATGGTTAAAGCAAGGTCGGTCAATAAACACTAAAAAAAAATTTTTAAATACAGGTTAACATGATTTTAGTATGATAAAATGGTTTACTATCCTAATCCATTTAAAGCAAAGTCCCTTTCGACATAAGTCAGTTCACTCAGCGGCCATCTTTGGAACACACCCGGGCAGCTATTTTCAATGTAAACAAGTGGCATAAAAGTACAGCTCCTATCCACTTGAATGTGGAAAGACTGAAATCTCTAAAACAGTTGGTCAAGATTATGATCCAACATTTCTGTAATTATCAACAGTAAAATTTCACAACAATGGTATCATAAATTGTGCTTCTTTAGCTCAGACCTTTACATGCTGATTCATGAGCTGACTGACAGGCAATGCTTGTATCAAAAAGGTTATTGGCTCTTTTAGCTGCATGACTCCCTTTTCTACATCCACTGGGCATTCCAATTTCTCCCTTTCATTTTTATGTCAATTATCATTTTAATGCCAATTATCCTATCTAAAACAATCAACAGTGACCTACAATAAATATCACACAACACCACCAATAATACCAATCTTAATACTAATATCACAGCATCAACAATGTATTACAAAGGCAAATGAAACTAAACAATTAACAAGGTAGATTCAAGATATTCAAGCAAATTAAGTATAAGCCAGTAACATAAACAAACAAACATATAACCAAACATTACACTTAAGCAAGTTAAATTGCAAATAGGTTCATAATATTCAAGCAAGTAAAGCATATCAAAAATAACAAAAATAATATCAAATACATTTCACAGAAAAAAATTTGAAATCAAAATCTAAATGAAACAAATTTTTGGATGGAGAGCATTAAGTGTATAAATATAAAACACCTCTCTCTGTAAGAGGAGTTTGTTGACATCACCTCTTCTTCTAGATGTCTTAACCTGTTTAATTCCTGTGTATCGAAGAGTAGACAAATTATGCTTGAACAGCAATGGAGTTTTATGATCATTTAGTCGAATGTTGATTCTATGTTCAGCATTATGTGTTTTTAAACTTTTTCCAAAGTAAGCCAAACCACACAGACACTTTATCATTAAGTTAAATAGTTTGTATTACATAATGCAACCAGGCCCTGCACAAACACCCGTTCAAAATGCTCACGCAAAGACACATCTTGCGTCCGGCATCAAGATTGGTTCGCAGCGGTACACCTGAAGGACGTGTACTTCCACGTCTCCATCTTGCCTCGACACAGACCCTACCTAGGTCTCGCATTCGACGGGAGGCTGTCCACCTTCATCTTGAAGGTGTATGTAGCTGCTATCGTGGCCCACCACGACGCAGTGGACGGCAAGTCCTTGAGTAAGCACGACTTGATTATCAGGTTCCTTGGGGCGCCCGGAGGTTGAACCCTATCCGGCCAAGCCTGTTCCCCTCCTGGTCCTCTCGGGCCTGTCGCTTTGGTACGCAACGACCTGCGTCAGCAGCGCACGTACATGGTTCAGCGCATGCCATGATTAAATATGGACCCCTAGTGTCGCTTCTTTGACACAGCGTTGAAGTGAGCGACATACGGGGAATGTCTAGGTTACCATTGTAACCTCCGTTCCTTGATGGAGGGAACGAGACGTTGTGTCCTCCCAGCCAAGATGCTGAACTGAGCTACTGTTATGACCAAACCTCATTCTCGGCTCCTCAGGGCAAAAACCTGAATGGACAGACTCATTTCCCTCCCTTTATACCCATATGTCCGGGGGCGGGACATGCAAATTCTATCTGCCAATATTTCATTGGCCTTTTCTCAAGATCAGAGATGCGCGAGGCAGATCCCTAGTGTTGCTTCTTCAACACAACGTCTCGTTCCCTCCATCAGGGAACGGAGGTTACAATAGTAACCTAGACATTAAGTCTTGCCTTTAGAACAGAAGGTGTAACCAAATTAAGCACTGACTTAGTTAAAAAATAACTAGTAGTTACTAAGCCCTTAGTGTGAACTTTACACCTTAACTCAAGTGAGATCTTGAGTACAGCTGGTGCAACACTATGCTGAAACCTATGGGTCGAATCAGTACATTGTTTTTTATATGTTTCCTAAGAACTACAAATGCAACATATTCTATTGAATTGGCTAATTGGAATACCATGTAAAATTGCATTTTATTTTTTTGTATTTATCAACAACTAAAAATAAAAGAAGTCTTCATGTAATACAAACTATTTAATTTAATGATAAAGTGTCTGTGTGGTTTGGCTTACTTTGGAAAAACAACAGAGTTTAAAAACACATAATGCTGAACATAAAATTAACATTTGACTAAATGATCATAAAACTCTTAAATTTGTCTACTCTTCGATACACAGGAATTGAACAGGTTAAGACATCTAGAAGAAGAGGTGATGTCAACAAACTCCTCTTACAGAGAGAGGTGTTTTATATTTATACACTTAATTCTCTCCATCCAAAATTGTTTCATTTAGATTTTGATTTCAAACTTTTTCTGTGAAATGTATTTGATATTATTTTTGTTATTTTTGATATGCTTTACTTGCTTGTATATTATGAATTATGAACCTATTTGCCATGTAAATTGCTTATGTTACTGGTTTATACTTAATTTGCTTGAATATCTTGAATCTATATTGTTAATTGTTTAATTAAAGGCAAATTAAAACACATTGTTGATGCTGTGATATTAGTATTAAGATTGGTATTATTGGTGGTGTTGTGTGATATTTATTGTAGGTCACTGTTGATTGTTTTAGATAATTGATTTTGTATGTCCTCATTGGATAATTGTTTGCTTGTCTGTCACATGGCCAGGTGTGAGTATTTATATAGGCCTTGAATACCTGATGTTTTTTTTACCACCTGACAAAGACCCAACTGTATGAAATA
This sequence comes from Xyrauchen texanus, assembly GCF_025860055.1. Taxonomy (NCBI): domain Eukaryota; kingdom Metazoa; phylum Chordata; class Actinopteri; order Cypriniformes; family Catostomidae; genus Xyrauchen; species Xyrauchen texanus. The sequence continues at coordinate 38,600,107 of NC_068298.1, forward strand.
TTGTTTTTGTCTTTTCTATTAAATAATATGACAGCATTTATAGCAGTGTGCCATTTTCTTCTTGTTTTCTGAACATATATAAATGGTAACATCTTGTGGCTATACTTTTGAAACAGTATATTTTAACGCTAATGTCTTAATGGCATTTTTTGCTATTATAAAATAAAGGAGGTATTAGTTTGTTTGTGTGTGTGTGTGTGTGTGTGTGTGTGTGTGTGTAAATCAACGATATGCAGCTAAATAATGCTGTTGATTGAGCATAACTTGTATAAAAGCCGGAATATTCCTTTTAATTGGCGTTCATCTTGGAAAAAGGGGTGATAATTCTGTTCAAATGGTTCAAACAGATTCTCCTTCAATGCGCTCAAGAAGTAACACTCCCCTCTGTCGTTTTGCGTCTGCTCTTCCTTTCTCTTTTCCCCCTCATTTACAAAGACCATCTGACTGTTTTCTTCATCTTCGTTCCTTTATTCTCTCCCTCATTCGCTTCTGGAGAGCAGGACAAGAGGAAATTGGCGTAATGAATTTAGGGTGCCTGTATTCGGTGAGCTGCAGTCCCTCTGGCACGGTTGGGTCATTTATCTTCCGCACTCTGTCAGAGGGAAATACAACACAATGGGTAAAGGGGGAGTGCAAATTGACTACCAATTACGCGCCTGTGAATAAGGAGAGATTAGAGGAGGGAACGCAATATGGTTCACTGCTAGCGTTTATTTTAACCCTGTGAGCAGTGGACCACCAAGGCCTGAAGGGGTGGGAGTGGTCAACCAAGGGTAAAATCTGTTCGAAAAGAAAAAAAAAAAAAAAAAAACACCTCTTGCAGGTTACAGAATAGATGGCGCTAAATTTGTCTGCCTTTTCTGACTGTTTGTGTGTGTTATGCATGGAGTGTACCATTCCTTTCCCATCACACACATTCTCCCTCTAATGCTATAATATATTTTACAGAAGTGATTTTCAAGGTCCTGGATGTACTTTTGTTTTTATTATCATCACTCTTTTAGCATCAATTTAGAGTTTCTCTTTCAAGGAATATTCCGGGTTCCATACAAGTTCAACGGTGTTTATGGCATAATGTTGATTTCCACAAAAACAATTTTTGACTCATCCCTCCTTTGCTTTTAAAAAATAAAAAAGCCAGGTTACATTGGCTTACAATGAAAGTTAATTGGTAATATTTCATATAATTTTTTTAAAAGCTAATATGCAATTATACCAATTATGAAGAAATTATTGTATAAACATACAATATTTTACATTCACACACACACACAGTTTTTTTCCCCCCCTTCCATGCAAAAATGTCTGACCTATAGGGAAAAACATGCTGTCCCTTGCGTGTTTTATAAAAGTATTGAATGCAACCCATTGTATTATTCACGACAGGTTCGGTTTAGTTCTTCTGCACTTAATCTGCCTAAATTTTGTCAAATATTTTGCAGGTTTATATGTTTGTAATCTTTTCTATAATGTATAAGAAACTCTTATTATTTGAACTTTGAGTATGTACATTTTGTATTAAATTTATTATGATGAGAAATGATAATGTGCATTTTGCTCAAACATAAAAATAAATAAAAATTATTTCATAATTTCACATTTTAGTGTTGTTATATCGAATTGAGATTATTTTGAATTATCATCTTGAACCGGACCGTTAAGGAAAAAAAACAACAAAAAAAAACGTATCATCCACCCCTAAGAAAAAACATTTACACCACAATCAAGAGCTGAATTGTCACACCATTCTGATTATGGTCCTCTAAATGTCTTTTTTGTTTTGTTTTTGTTCTTTAGAGAATGGACAAGCTGAAAACCCCAGAGTTAAATGTGCTCTGTTGAGTTTACGCATCATTTTAAATAATGAAATTCAGAAACCTTCATTTACCCGTTGGCCTCTTAAAATAAAAAAATGGCTTGCACATTAAGGTGCCAAAAATTGCTTCCTTTAGATGACATTTCTCAATACGATCTATATAAATGTGGTTAGATGATCTGATGTGACTTATACAACGGCAAACATGATGGATCTGACACTATTACATCTCTTCCCTGCATGTTCACAGCGGTTTATTCCACCTCACTCCTTCTCTGGCTTCCTGTTTCTATTCCATTCTCTCATGTATCACACTTCTCAACTTATAGTTGTTTGGATTGCATGTCCTTCAGTACAATACCTCAGGGGTCAGTTCATGTTGCACAAGCTGTATGTTGGAAACGGATGTGGGCAAGACCACACTGCCACCTACAGACTGTAGACCAACATCCCCCAACATTCTCAGACCATAACCACTCTTAAATTCCTCTAATGTGCCTGAATATTGTTCCAAATGAAAGAGATTTTCAAATATTTTTATATTTGTAAACCTTTAAAGGGACAGTTCACCCAAAAATGAAAATTCTCTTATCATTTATTCACCCTCGTGCGATCAGAGATGTATATGACTTACTTTCTTCTGCAGAAAACAATGATTTTTAGAAGAGAACTTCAGCTCTGTAGGTCCATAAAGGCAGCGTAAAACTTGAGTGGTTTAATCCATATCTTCAGAAGTGATATGATAGTTGTGGCTAAGAAACAGATACATATTTAAGAATTTTTTTTTACTATAAATCTTCGCTTTTGGTCCTCTTGTGAACGCGCACAGGAGGGCTGTTTGAAAGTGGACATTTATAGTAAAACAGATTTAAATATTGATCTGTTTCTTCACACCCATCACATTACTTCTGTAGACACGGATTTAACCACTGGAGTCATATGGATTACTTTTATGCTGCCTTTGTGCTTTTTGGAGCTTCAAAGTTTTGGTCACCATTCACTTGCACTGAATGGACCTACAAGGCGGAAATATTCTTCTAGAAATCTTTATTTGTGTTCTGCTGAAGAAAGTAAGTCATACACATCTGGGATGGCATGAGGGTGAGTAAATTATGAGAGAAATTTCATTTTTTGGGTGAACTAACACTTTAATAGCAATGCCTGGAAGTGTTTTATTGATTTGCCATAATAAATGATGGTTGCGTATACTTTGAGATGCCTAAGACGTAGTGCAGAGAAAGGGGCTAATACAGCTCTTTGCTTTTCATATGGGATATATTTAAGCACGTTTCTCATGTTCAGGCGAGATTTCTGACCTCACTTTCACACAAATTTGCACAGCTCTGAAAACAATGTTTAGACAGCTCAAAAGACTTCCTGACATTTAGTTTATCCAATCCAACAGCTGACACGTGCAGCACGAGGTCTAACTGTTGTTTTCTTTAACATGACCAGCCAACAATAACGCTCTCGTTCGTTCGTTCTCTCTCTCTCTCTCTCTCTCTCTCTCTCTCTCTCTCTCTCTCTCTCTCTCTCTCTCTGAATGCAATTCTACATATATCTGATGGTCTCCTCTGAGCTTAGAGACATCAATCTCTTCCTAATTCCATCAAGTGTGAAAGGGCCCTTATGCAAAAGCGTCAGGGACATGCCAGCTCTTTTGTAGCCCGTTGTGGGGAGAGGCAATCGGGGGATTCACCGGGACAATGCCCTACCCAAGAACAACCATGCTCCTGACAGCAGAGCAGATGGCGTCGGCACTAACCCAACAAAAGAGATCTAATTAGAGGAACAATGGAGGAGAGTCGCACGGGAGGACCGAACCAGGGATCAAGCATCAAGGCTTTCTGGGTTTGACGGAAAGGAACGATGGCTAGGTGGAAAGAAAAGAGAGCAGTCAGCCCCAACTTCTCTTTTTCTTGCCCTCCCCTGGCACTAATATGAGGGACTATGACTTTATTACCCCTCATTAACACAAATTAGGGCACTCAGAACCCCCTGAATGAAGGTGACAAACCGAATTAAGTATTTGAAAACAAACCCACCCCACCTAGCGCCAGGCTGTGACCATACTGCATTTACATTCATGGGGGTCACTCTACAAAAGCTGGATGCTCCTATGGGATTGAGGCTGTGGGGGAAAATTCCAGAAAAGGTTTTATTAGGTCAAGTAATGCCTTTGGGCCTCAAAAGTCCCAAAACAGATGCATTATGGGAAAGAGTTGCAACAAATTATAGTTACATATTCACTGTGAAGTATGTTACTTTTATATTAATTCTGATGAATTTTCTCTTTTTCTTATTTATTTGATAAGGAAAGATTGGGAAAAAAAACTATAATAAAAGACATTTCAAATAAAAAGAAGAGCATACCTATAAAAATTAATATAAAATATATATTATACAATGGCGTTTTAGAGGCAGGTTAAAAAAAAATAAAAAAGAACTAAGATTTCGAGAATAGTCATGTTTCAAGAATGAAGTAAAAATTACGGAAATAAAGTCATAGTTTTATTAGATCAAAGTCGCATTTTTTTTTAATAAAGTCAAAATGTAAGATAATAAATCTTAATATTTTGAGAATAATTTGTAAGGAAAGTAACATCAAAGTGATGTGCTGGACAACACCAAAGTGGAGCATCTGTCTTTACATACAGTACACACCACTAACGGGAGATAATATTGGCAATGTAACTTCATTGTCAAGTTAGCCTAACTGAATGTGGGACGTTTTTGCAAGCTCTTTTTTTATGAATGAGACATTTTTTTTTTAACGTGGCACTATATCTTTTGGCTCTTTTTGTGTGATGCATTTCATGAGTGAAGATTTAGCATAATGATGAATAAATGTACAGTACAAAAAGTAATAATAATTGTCCTGCCACTACCTGAAAGATTCACACATCTGCTAAAACACAAGCAATCGCAGAAATACATATTTAGCCATCACCCTAGAATACATAATAAATCTAGAAACAATGTGAGGTGATAAAAATTATCTTTTACAAATACAGTTTAAAACGTGTGTCAAGTTCATAGAAATGTAATCGTTGAGTCCAATTTGTTTTCAAATTTTTTTTACAAATAATGATTGACAATATGAATTCGTTTTTTTACATTTTTAAGTTTTTGTTTTACAAATACCTTGAGTTTTGAGTCTAGAATATCAAGAAGTTGACAGTCTCTTTGAAGACTGTAGTGTACACCTGTTTGAAATCCTCAAGCATTGTATAGCCTTCATTCCTCAAGACGATGATTGACTGATGAGTTTCTAGAGAAAGCTGTTTCTCAAAAAAACATTGTGGACCTCCACAAGTGTGGTTCATCCTTGTGAGCAATTTCCAAATGCCAGAAGGTACCATGTTCATCTGTACAAACAATAGTATGCAAGAATAAACACTATGGGACCATGCAGCCATCATACAGCTGAGAAAGGAGCGTCTCCTAAAGATGAATGTAGTTTGGTGTGAAAAGTGCAAATCAATCCCAGAACAACAGCAAAGGACTTTGTGAAGATGCTGGAGGAAACAGGTACACAACTATTTATATCCACAGTAAAATGAGTCCTATATTGACATAACCTGAGAGGCTGCTCAGCAAGGAAGAAGCCACTGCTCCAAAACCACCATAAACATGACAGACGACAGTTTACAAGTGCACATGGGGACAAAGATCTTACTTCTTGGAGAAAAATTCTCTGGCCTAATAAAACACTAATTTTACTGTTTGACCATAATGACCATTGTTATGTTTGGAGGAAAAAGGGTGAGGCTTGCAAGCCGAGGAACACCATCCCAACCGTGAAGCATGGGGGTGGCAGCATCATGTTGTGGGGGTGTTTTGCTGCAGGAGGGACTGATGCATTTCACAAAACAGATGACATCATGAGGAAGGAAAATGATGGATATATTGAAGCAACATCAGCCAGGAAGTTAAAGCTCAGTCGCAAATGGGTCTTCCAAATGGACAATAACCCCAAGAATACCTCCAAAGTTGTGGCAAAATGGATTAAGGACAACAAAGTCAAGGTATTGGAGTGGCCATCACAAAGCCCTGACTTCAATCTGATAGACAATTTGTGTGCAGAACTGAAAAAGCGTGTGCGAGCAAGGAGGCCTAAAATCCTGTCTCGGTTAAACCAGATCTGTCTGGAGGAATGGTCCAAAATTCCAGCAACTTATTGTGAGAAGCTTGTGGAAGACAACATAAAACATTTGACACAAGTTAAACAATATAAAAGGCAACGCTACCAAATATTAACAAAGTGGATGAAAACTTCTGACCCACTGTATTTCATGAAAAGAAATACAAGCTGAAATAAATCATTCTCTCTATTATTATTCTGACATTTCACATTCTTAAAATAAAGTAACTAAGATCCTAACTGATCTAAGACAGGGAATGTTTTCTACAATTAAATGTCAGGAATTTTGAAAAATAGAGTTTAAATGTATTTGGCAAAGGTTTATGTAAGCTTCTGACTTCAACTGTGTATATAGATTACACACACACACACACACACACACACACACACACACACACACACACACACACACGTTGTGTTTCCATGTTTTATGGGGACTTTCCATAGACATAATGGTTTTTATACTGTACAAACTTTATATTCTATCCCCTAAACCTAACCCTACCCCTAAACCTAACCCTCACAGAAAACTTTCTGCATTTTTACCTTTTCAAAAACATAATTTAGTATGATTTATAAGCTGTTTTCCTCATGGGGACCGACAAAATGTCCCCACAAGGTCAAAAATTTCGGGTTTTACTATCCTTATGGGGACATTTGGTCCCCACAAAGTGATAAATACACGCACACACACACACACACACACACACACACACACACACACACACACACACACACACACACACACACACACACACACACACACACACACACACACACACACACACACACACACACACACACACACACACACACACAACATTAAAACCATCTGCCTAATATTGTGCAAGTCCCCCTCGTGTCGACAAAACAGTGCCAATCCGCATTTTAGAATAGTATTCTGAGATGATATTCTTCTTACCACAAATGTACAGAGAGGTTATCTGTTTTCCATAGACTTTGTCAGTTCGAACCAGTCTGGCCATTCTCTGTTGACCTCTCTCACCAACCAAATCACAGAACTGCCGCTCACTGGATGTTTCTTTGCTTTTGGCTCCATTCGAGCAAGTACTCCTGGTAGCCTGATAATCCACAAGAATGATTAGTTGCATTTTTGTTTCTCAAACCATTCCTGCAATCATTTGAACTTTCTTTCTGTTGTTTACCTCCTTCAGTGTGGTGGATTGAACTGAAGTTCTTAAAAACTGTGACAGTTACTCATAAATAGTTCTCAGCCATTTTCGATGTTTAGATGATGTCTGGGCAGAAAAAAGCTAATCTTTTCAGTTGCCCATCTTTAACCAAGTGTCCATTTTTGTTAAGTCTACTACAGGCTAATTAACTCTATTTGGATTGTTAATTAACAGACAATTTCACCATGCATTCTTTCGATGGTAATTTCGCGCCAATAAGCTTTTTGACGTCAGAAGTGTGTTATCGCGAGAACAGATGAGCAGTTTGAGAACAGCTGCTCCAAAAAAATTAAACCATCAGCACATGAGTAGGCCCTACCCCAAGTTGTTGTTTTTTTTCGTAGGCCTACATGGGTATTTTTTTACTTCCCTGCTCTTTCCTGGCAGAGCAATAAATTCGGTTAATAAATTGAAAAATTTGTCAAACTAACATTAGGCTAATGGCATAAATTAGTGTAGGACTGCACATAAAGCGAATGTAAGGGAAAGCGCCAGTATGGAATAAAATACGAGTCAGACGCCTGATGACTTGCACGACAGTGCCATCTAGTGACGTTTTACTATCACAAAAGTTTGAGTTTATTTACTGTTAAATGTATTGTGGAGTGTGCTCGTTTGAGATGCCAAACCTCTCGCTTTTAAAGTTGACGAGAGTTGATGGCTGCAGTCAATTGATGAGTGAAATACGGGCTGTCAAGTCGGACAATTCTCACGTAGTGGATCAGACACCTTCGAGATCGAAGGCCGATATCGCGCGTTTCTGATAAAGTGGATATAATTTAAATTATGTTCGTTTTAAAAATACAATGAAAATACATATGATGAAAAATACACTCAATGTACCTGTTATTTATTTCCCCCATAAAACGCGTCTTTCCATCCATTTTTAGTTTAATAAAGACACGAATTTTATATCCTATTTCAAAAATATGATCTATTACATATTCCATACACTGTCAGAATGTTGGGAATATTAACATATAATTTATACACATAAAACGTGCATTAGAGATAAAACAAAAATCTAACATTTTAGATGAGAACGAAACATCACGGTTGTTTATGCCAATTTTTGACATACGTCATGGCATCACAGCAAGTCGGACAGAATTCTAATCGGCACGCACCTGTCAGTGATCACCGGTAATCGGTTATATGCAGAACTTGCTTATCTCAAACGAGCTAATGTAGCCTATTGGTGATGTAATATCAGTGATGAGCACAGACCTTAGCAGGGACAGAGGCGAAATGATAAAAAAGGGACCTGATTATTATTTATTATTATAATTTTTTAGAATTAGTTGTAATTATAAATACAAATGTCTTTGCTAGAGTATTTTCTTGTAGGGCCTACACACACACACGCGCGCGCGCGTTGGTGTGGCTATATCATTATGAGGACTCTCCATAGACATAATGATTTTTATACTGTACGAGCTATAAATTCTATACACTACCCCTAAACCTCACAAAAAAACTTTCTGCATTTTTAAATAAAATAAATAAAAAAACAAGGGGGGGTCTACATCCGGAATCACGCCTCATTAGCTCAGACCATGTTTATGACATGTGTCATAGTAAAACCATGGTATTTTTTAAAGTACCTTACCATGACAATCATGAAATATGAATATGATCAATCATTCGGTACCATGGCATTACCCAGAGCCATATAGAGAGAGAGTTGCGACAACGGAAGTTCTAAATGCTTGATCGTCACGTGATTCACGTAAGGTGTGTTCGACATCGGCTGCTGCTGGATGTAACCGATCTGCGAGAGTTGCCGCGTGCAGGCGGGGAGGATCTGTAAACGGCGATATGAAGCCGGACACGTTGTGGCTCCCGTAGTTTGCGATCACTTGGTGTTTGCTTGCTTTATCGCAGACGAGCTGGAAGCGATAGAAATTCCATTATTTTTGCATGACATTGGGCACAATGAGCAACGAAGGTGAGTTAAATGGTTAAATGTAAGAAGTGTCTATTTAAACAAATTACACATTATCAATTTAGTTTTAAAGTTACTATACCTAGAGATGGGCAGATCGAGGCTTCGTGAAGCAATGAAACAGTCGAAGCAAATGTGCCATTTTGTTTCGAGGCTTCGAATCAATCCGAAACCCGTCTCCACGGTGACACCTAGTGGTCACTTGCAGGTGTTGATCTGAAACAACCTTTACAAAGAGCTAATAAAAAAATGTGTTGGTTTTTTTTTTTTTTATTGTATTTTTGTAATATATGAAGCTTGTAACCTGTAGTCTCTTCACATTGCATAATGTGATTTTGGTCATGAAAAATGAATATTAATAAAAATAAATCAAGCCACAATGTCTCCCTTTCTTATAGATTTTTATTCAAAAATATTAATTTCTCTGCTGTTGAAGGACTCAGCCTACTTCTTTTTTACAGATAATTTCTCCAGCCTTTGAAAAAATTCTCTCACAAGGGACACTTGTTGCTGGCATACAAAGATATTTTTTAGCTAGGACATACAAATGAGGAAAGATTACTGCTCTCTCTTTCCAGTAAGTTAGAGGATCATGAGTTCTGGGCAAAAACGCATCGCTGAGGTATTTTTTCACTTCCACTGTGGCATCAGCTGTAGGATTGTGTATCATCTGGGTCTCACGGATACGATTGTCAAAATGTTCCCATAAACTGTCTTGTGTTTCAACTGGTGTTGATGATGGGCCTGATGTTGACATTTGTGGTTCTGAATTAAAAGAAAACGGCAATTAGTAACAAATCATAAACTGACAACACATATGAAGTATAAATTTCATGAATCACATTACATAAGATAACATAGACTGAAACTCACCAGGAGTTGTGTTTGAACGCATCAGTGAAGCACACTCCAGTGTGATGTGCTTTTCAGCATCCAGGGCTTTGGCAGGATTTCCAAAAGCCACATTTTTAAACCTTGGGTCCAGCAGTGTAGCCAGTGCCAAGGCTCTAAAGTCTCGTACCCTCCACATCTGGAGTGCAGACCTTCTTGTAGATGTGAGCCTATGAGCCAACACAAGAGAAAACCATATTAATTAAAATAATGACAACAATATGAGAGTTATGGCCAATTACACGTATGGTCATAGTGTCCTACCTAATTGTACAGTTGATTCCTGCGTTGCATTTCCTTTTTCTGTGCAAGCTTGTGCTGCAACATCCTGTACAATGGTATGAGCTTTGAAGCAGACACTCTCTGTTCCTCTGACATCTCTGTTGTTGCTAGTTTGAATGGTTGAAGAAGTGTCAATGACTGTTGAATAATGTCATACTCAAGACTTGTCAGGGAGCAGTATCACTGTTTAAATTGGCAAGTGCAGCAGCCACTGGCTCACGTTGCTCATACAAGCGTTGTAGCATGTCGAATGTGCTGTTCCATCTCGTTTCAACCTCCTGTATCATTTTCAGACTTGGTCTGCCCATCAAGCTCTGCATCTCCACAAGCTTGTCCTTTGCTTTGCAGCTGGATCTGAACAACCCCACTATCTTTCTGGCTTTCTGGCGAATTTCATTGATGACTGGGGTTTGATCCAGGGCCTTTTTCACTATCAAATTCAAATTATGAGCAAAACATGGGACATGGCGAAGGTTGAGTAGCTGGGCACTTAGGATCATGTTGGATGCATTGTCAGTCACCATGCAGTGAACTTTGGAGGTTATTCCCCACTCAGCCATTAGCAAGGCTTTAGCCTCCATGAGATGCTGGGCTGTGTGGGTTTGGTAAAACCTCCTTACACCCAGTAAAATAGTTGCCATTGTTGCCTCTGGTGTTATGTAATGGCATGTTACACCAAGATATCCATCCATATTAATGGAAGACCACATGTCAGCCGTGAAGGCTAACAAATTCCACTTTTGTAGGTCCTCCATTGTCTTCTCCTTGGTTGTGTTGTACCTTTCGCTGACCATTGTTTTAAGCACCTTCCGGATGGGAGGACATAGCTTGGATCAAGCTTGTTCACAAAGGCCCTGAAACCCTCATCCTCCACGATGGTGAAGGGCTGCAGATCCTTCACCACCATGTTCAGAAGAGCCTCATCCAATTCCCTCTGTCTGCCTTTTAAAAGAGAAGATAAAACATACTTTCAGACAAATATATTGGAAAAATAGTAGCCTACCGTGAAAGTAGTCTACTGGTTCATTTGGAAACCTTCCTAAACAAAGTTATGTTATGAATATTTATGCTCAGTGTGCAGAGAAAGATAAAGTGCATTATAGAAATACAACAATTACAAAAAAACAAAATGATGTCTTGGCTGTAGATTGGGTACTCATATGTAGACATATAAAATGTATATTCACAAAGTATAATATTATATTGACAACATTTGTTTTTAAAGTGATTGGCAGTTGTGATTGGGATGTTAGGCATGTCTTAGTCCATGGCCTTTCTAAACAATGGCCCAACACTTAGTTATTATATTTCACTTATAATTAGCCTATATTTCAAACAATGCATACCTTGCTTAGATGGCCCAGCAGTGTCAGTAGCAGGCCTTGGTACAGGGGAACACTACCATCCTCTGCACCCTGCAGAATGGCAGGATGAATGCTCCTCAAATGGCGATCATGGATGATGTATTGTTGCAGTAGGCTGAGCTGCCGATCACAATACACACATCTCACTTTATTTGGGGTTTCCAAATGGAAATGCTCCCACACCACAGATGTACTGCATCTCTTCTGTGGAGCCTCCATTTCTATCTATCTATCTATCTATCTATCTATCTATCTATCTATCTATCTATCTATCTATCTATCTATCTATTTTATATGTAGCCTATCTATCTAATAATCTATATGTATCTGTAATATATGTATCTATCTATTAATCTATATATATATATATATATATATATATATATATATATATATATATATATATATATATTTCTATCAATGCATCTATTCATGTGTCACTATATGTACTCTGTGTGTCTCTAAGTCAATGTGTAAATGTAAATTAAATCCTAAATATAACTAAACAAATCGCGACTATAAATGTCACTATATCACCAAAAATCCACTATCTCAAAACCAAACTCCTCTCACAAAAACCCACGATATGAAAATGCGTTGACAAAACTTTTATACTGTGTGATTGTGTGATTTGTTCCCGAACCGACCAATCAATGAAACCCTGATTCGGCGGAGCACTCCACCTGATGAAACACTTAGACGCTTCATTTAGCCGCTGTCACGTGACGTGGGTGTTTTGAATCACGCTTCGGATCAGTGTTTCGAATCATCTTTGCTTCGGGATCTCGCAAAGCTTCGGAACGTCTGTTTCGCGCCAGCCATCCTTAACTATACCTAAATCTGCAAATTGTATGTTGAATAAAAATACTGTATCGAATGTCTAAAGTCTTTGCAATGTATTACTGATGTAATGGGTGGCTTTTGTAATCAATAGCTGATACTTGCTCCATGACAGAAGAAAGGAACATTTGATCTGGGGGAATAAATGATAAATAAAACACTTGCACAAATCATTGCTGCCTTGTAATTATTTCACAGTTAGGCCTATGCGGTTTCCTTACCATTCTTCATCCTTTCAGCGATATCATTGGAAACTGTTAGCATGACAACATTACCTTTGCTGTCTAACACATTACTGGTTACGTTGTCCATTTTGTTGTGTGTTACATAGGGTAGTGCAGGTTCTTTATATATCCTAAGGAACCATGGGACCATAGCCAACACCAGTTCCATTCATTATTACTAATAGTTAGCAACAAATGCAATTACCCTTTTAAGTCAACTTTCAGTTTTGGCTCAACATTAATTAGCAGTGATTTCCATTGTTTTCATGATTTAGTGATTAAGTAACTTTATGTATTAACCATGGACCATGGTATTAACACACTTTTGAGATGTGTGTGTATAAGTGGTGTTTTGGAAGGGGGTCTTCCAAAACAAGATAACATATTGGATATATACTTTAGCAGTTTGACATGGGTGTTTCTGCTAATACAAAATCATAAAAGTAACCTATATAAAAAAAAAAGGTTTCAGCAACAGGATTTACAGTACCCTCCAGATGAGCTCTTTTTAAAATTTGAGACAAAACACCATTCATTTTCATATACAGAAAAGCACAATTCTGTTGGATTTATATTGTGATTTAGACCAACTCTTTGAAAGTGAACAGAATGTTGTACTGTTGTTAAGTTGAAGATATAGCAAGTTGTTAGCAGTTTGTTAACCACATGCAGGTGAAGTATGACCACAGCAAAATAAACTAGAGAATATGAAGAAACCATATGAACAAATGGAAGAACAATGTATTATGCATCATTTGTACAGGAGCATACATTTATGACCACATTAGATTGTCTGTTTTTAAGATTAACATTTGAGTTATTAAAAATGCTCATTTGAATAGGTTATGCAGCTGAATACTGTAAAAGGTCTGTATGAAAAAAAGTCATGCAAAATAAACATACACAAACCCTTTATTAACAATAAAGTAAATACAGTAAAACAATATCTAATAAATATGATTTTTAAGATAAAGACGACATAAAAAGGTATTGAACTGTTTTAAAAGTCGCAATAAACTTGAAACGCACGTCATCGGTGTTGTCAGTGAATCCGGCCAATCGTGGATCAGTTGTGTCGTCATCAGAACCTGTGAAGCTGCTCTTGAGAAGCTGCGCTGGCTGAGTCCTCCGGCTTCTCTCGAATCGCTCTCGCGGTACTTTGATGGCATACGTCACAGTCACATGGCGTCGGCGCTGTATCAAGTCGGACAAAATTTCTAACCGGCATGCACTGCTTCAAGTCAGCCGCCGATCGGTCTGCGCAGAGCTGCGTGAAGTCGAACAAGCCTGTAGACTTAAGATAGTTCCAGGAAGTGCTTTAGCGGGCATTTCAAACTGTTAGAGTAGAGTGACAGAACTGCGATTTATGGTAATTAGTAGTCAATAAATGCATTTATTTTATATATTTATGTAACACACCGACATATGTATGTAGCATGAGTATGTTGTTACAGCGATGTTGTTTTTTTAAAGATCAAATCAGCTAATATTTGAGGATTAGTGTTCGCTTACCGTTATTTGCCTCAACTTATTTCAGGCTAGGGTTTATGTTGCCTTTTTATGTTACCTCATGTTCATTGTTTTCACTAATCTCATGGTAACTAATGTCTTATTTATGACTTTTCAGATAGTACAGAGACAGGCTGGTGACAGGTGATTTCCAGCTCGCACCGCACAATGGGTCAATGAACTATTAACTATCAGCAGCAGTTACGTAAATGTAAAATTTAGTGAAATGAAGCTTATTGTTTACAATTCTTACAATTCTATATATAGTAATATAATTATTTATGTATTATAAATATTATATATGTAATGTATAATTCTTACAATACTTATTCATATACACAATATATTCAGCTTTAAAACAACTTAAGCATACTCGTATATAAACTGCCGTTCAAAAGTAATGAGGCTGAAAATTCAGCTTGGCATCACAGGAGTAAATTACATTTTAAAATACATTAAAAATAGAAAACAGTTATTTTAAATTGTAATAATATATTACGATATTACTTTTTTTTAAAAAAACGATGAATGAAACTCAATCAAGAGAACAGATTTTACAATTAATAGACTGTTCGTTACTAACTTTATCCAGCTCCAATCCTTGCCTAATCTGTTAGTTATCCGATAACATCCCTTATCTCCTAATTTAATGAGTAATACTCAACTATAAAGGTTTTAATTTACAAGTTATTTTTATTTAGATGTACTGATAATATACAGAATAAGATAATATTATTCTTTAAACGTCTCACCTTTTAAAAGTGCTTCGCAAAGGGTTTGTTCTACGGCGCGGCATGTGTTTGCTGCAACTTCCGGGAACTTTTGAGAGGCTCCACGAGCCGCCATTGCTGTAAAAAAAAACGTTCCATTGGAGTCAATGGAGTTGTCGCAACTTCTCTCTATATGGCTCTGGCATTACCCTGATAACATGGTGCACGGTGCGAAGGCGAGCAAAGTGCAAGGGCGGGGCGATAATGTGGACCCCGAATGCTACAGGGTCCTTGAATGACGTATAACACATGCGTGTAAGGGCAGCCGGTGTAGTTTCTGGTGCGCCCCTAGGGTATGATGGTGCTCCCTTAGGGATTTGTTGCCCTCTACGTAAGCTGAGCTGTGATACTGTCGTAGCCTAATAGTATTTTACTGAAAGTGATTAGTCTAATGGCCTATTCGATTCAACAAAACCAAACAGCTCCTTCAGTTAATGTCAATGTGCCTGTTTTCATAAAAACATTTAAATAAATATAAAACATCGTATAGTGTGTTTAATACGCCATTTCCCTCATGGGCATCACTGGCTGGGCCACACAAGTGATCTCAGGTTTTACTATCATTGTGGGGGACATTTGGTCCCCACAATGTAGTATAAACATGAGCACACACACACACACCCACCCACACACACACACGCACACTCTTACTATTCAATCTGAGGATTTTATGGCCTTATGAATTAAAGGTCAGAACATGTATGACCTTATGAATTAACATGCAATTTTGCTAACATTTGATTAGTGACCAATAAACAGTGCAGAATCTTTCATATTGTTTATTCATTTACATCATAACATTTTTGCAGGTTTCAGTTGGATTTCAAATCCCAGATAATTAACGCTATCTCAGACTTTAAGACCCCAGTTCATGTTTATTTTATAAATGTATAGGATATTAAAGTGTAAAACATAATTATTAATAATAATAATACAAAATAAATTGCATCAATGACAAGACTATATTATAATTTTAAATTATTTACACTGAAATCTCAAATAAAGTTTTCACACCACGTAGAATAAGCACCTGTAATGTTCAACAACTCAACTTCCTGTAAGTCACCAGCAGATGGCAAAAGAGCTCCATCTCTGAATCCAGTATTTTCATCACAATGAGCTTTATTGCCAAGCATGCTTACACATACAAGGAATTTGTATTGGTGACAGAAGCTTCCAGTGCACAAACAATACAACAAGACAGAGATAATAATACATTTCTTTAATAAAAACCTCACAAATCCACTAATCAATTGCATGACTAAAGTATAGAAGAAAAAAGGAGTGTAAAACTACTGATGAATTAAAGATGCATTTCTATTCATGTATTACATGGCACGTTGTTTGCATATTAATTTAGTGAGAAACTCACAGAATCATTAGTTCAATGTTATTGAATTGTAAAGGACTTCTCTTTTACATTTAAGACCAGTCTGATAATAAAATGTCGTCTTTAAACATAAAGGCAACTGTATGTTGATAAATGTTTAAGTATTTCACCCAGACTCACAATGAACAGTAACAAAGCACACAATTAAACAGAACAAATAAAATCAATTACCATACACTTTACATTTTAAACTGTGTTTTGGCTTCACTAAAGGCACAGTAAGAAAATCATTTTCTGTATGTATATTTGTGCAAATGCTACACTCACTGAGCCTACACAGAGTACAATTATGTGGTGTGGTGTGTGTGTGTGTGGTTTGGGTGGTTTACGAGGACAATTTTTTTAGGTTACAAACTGGTCATTACAAGGGTATTATGCTATAAATGTGGTTTATGAGGACATATCTAGTGTCCCCATAATTGAAATAACTTAAAAAACATACTAAATGATGGTTTATTGAAAATGTAAAAATGCCTGAGAGTTAGGTTTAGGGGTATAAGGGATATAGCTGCACCAACGTGTGTGTGTGTGTGCGTGCGTGCGTGTGCGTGCTCATGTTTGCATATGCACTTCAATTCTCTTGTACAGTTATGCTGGATGTGTATGTGTGGTTTGTGTGTTTTACTTGAATGCTTGATTTAACTAATGGTAATAAATATAGTTTGTGTGTGTGTGTGTGTATACCTGGTGGCTCTAAAAGCACCATATTGCAGGAAGCTGCTGTAATTTCCTCCATCCTGCATCTCCAACGCTCAGCGATCAACCCAGAGCCCAAACCACAACCACATGGGATCCCAGCTCTATTTCACTGAGCAGGAACATTCCAGAACCCACTGACCAAAAAAAACAAAAACAAAAAAACCTCAAGCAAAAGAAGCTCAAAGCTCTTCATAGCACACAAAGAGTAAAAACAGATATTAGATCTTGATTCATTTACATTATAAATAGTGGTGTTTGCTAAGGCCAGAATCAATACATATTACTATTACCCATATTTCGAGGATTAGGGATTTGAGCAAAATTATTACAATTATGAGCATAACTCGTCCTGTGCCATTTGTGCAATTGGCATAAATGATACCTGAAGTCACGCAGCTTTTTGAGGAAATGTGTGCTATTACTTTTCTTAGCAATCAGACTGAAAGATGAAACAAATTATACATATGTACTGTTTGTGAACACATGCAAGTGTTTCCCCACCGCATTGGCAATGCGCAGTCTGGTTGAGCATGCTTAACGTGCATTCTTACATTACCGCGGTGGGAACAAACCTCAGAACTCAAGGGGGCCAATAGATTTACCTTCAAACTTGACACTGACAGATGCTGATGCTCTGCAGATCTACTCCTGCCACTATATTCCCTTTTTTCATAACAGAAGCCTGTTTTTGTTTTCCGGTCTGGTGGCTTTAGTGGAAATGTGATATTTAGCTTATTAAATTTGTAGAACTATTGCCACATTAGAAAGCATGTGACTCCATAGTCTCGGTGAGCATCTTTTGAAAGTGCCTCATCTGACTTACAATGGCCCAAGGTTAGTAACGTTGTTATCATTAACTACTTTGAGTTGTTTTAACATTCAACTGATTACATTCAACTAAACCGTTTGAGCCTGAACTTCTTTTTTACTCCATCTAACACTCAAATGGCTACGTTTCTCCATCTGGATTACTTGTTTCGGACGTTTTAACATTGCTTCTTATGGAGACCATAACAAAGTCTAACAGCAATCAGAATCATCACTGTGCCACCCAGTGGTTGATCCTGAAAACTGTGTATTATCCCATCTATCTGAAACAAACTGATTTTACTTACCAAATATTATACATGCACGGCAGAGTCTACAGCGTCAGTGAAAGTTTGTTGGATTCTTTCTCACCTATCTCAGAGCAAGATCTATATACAATTGTACATCAGTTGAAACCAGTTGCCATACAGATGTTGTTCCTTTAAGACCTTTCAAGGAAGTTACTGGGACTTAAGACCCTTCTTTGCTGGCTATAGTAAATTGCTCGCTTATGTCATGATGTGTTCCAGTGGAGTTAAAGACTGCAATATCTAAACCACTTCTGAAGAAGCCCTCATTAGATCCTTTGGTTATGAATAACTATAGACCAGTCTCAAAATTACCTTTCATCTATAATATATTAGAAAAAGCTGGAGCTAAGCAACTACTGGAGGTAGTGAATGATAACAAGATTTCTGAGAAATTTTTAAAGAAACCGTAGTACAGAAACTGCCCTTCTTCAGGTGACCTATGACTTATTGATGTTGGAAGATGCTGGAGAGTGCTCCATTTTAGTGTTGCTTGATTAAACTGCAGCGTTTGATTCAGTTGATCATTCCATTTTAACTGAGACATCGAAGAGATAGGTGGGAATATCTGGGGTGGCTTTAGACTGGTTTGTTTCCAACTTCATGAATAGGAAATTTGAAGTATCTTTCGGAGATGAGATGTCCTCATCTTTAAAAATGAATTGTGGTGTGTGGCAGGGCGGAGGGCGGAGGGTGGGGCCGGGTCTTGATCATACACACCCGGTCCCGTATTAGGCTAATCAAGCCTCCGAGGTATAAAGGTCGACTGCAGGGTGTCGTGCGGGAGAGAGAGATCATTAGCGGACATGTCCGTCATGGGTGTGTTTATGTTGTCTTTTAAGTTTCTCATTAAAATATTATTTATATTGAAAAGCCGGTTCTCGCCTCATCCTTTCCATTGAATACTGTTACACTGGTGCTGAAGCCCGGGAAGGAGGAGGATACGGCCACTACCGTCCACCCCAACGGAGCAGCCGCGGCCATCTGCCGGGGGACGAGGAGCCCAGCCGCCTGAAGAGGACGATGTCCGGCGACTGCGAGGGGAGAAGGGGCTCCTAACCGACTGCCTGGAGTGGTCAGGGCCGCTGCCAGGGGCGGAGGAGTTCCCTACCAGCCGCTGAAACACGGCGGGGTTTAAGACCGCCGACCGCGAGCGGGGAGGGGCTCACTGCCGACCGCCTGGAGCGAGAGAACCGCTGCCAGGGGCGGGGTAGACCCCTTCTGTTCCCCGAGAACGCGGCGGGGTGTTCCGTCTGCCAGGGGCTGGAGGACTGCCTCTGATCCGCCCGGAGAGGCGCGGCTGTCGTCTGATAGAGGGTGGAGGATTGGCCGAGGAACAAGCTGCGGCGTATCGGAGAACTGGTGAAGTTTTTTTTTTTTCATCTCACTCTCCTCTCTCTCTCTCTCACTGTCGATCTGCGTTGGCCTTTACCCTCTTTTAAATTTTACAGTGTTTTGGGGGGTACTACACTGTTACAGGAAGTACCCCCCCATTTTAATTATTTTTGTTTCCCTCCCCTTGTCCCCTCCCTCGTCCAGGTAGATGGGGATGACCTGCCGGCAGACAGCGTAGAAGCCGCGCCCTCCCCCAGGGAAAGGGGGGGGGGATGTACGTCAGGCCGGGGGCTCCCCAGCCTGAGAGAACGAGGGAGGAATGTGGCAGGGCGGAGGGCGGGGCCGGGTCGTGATCGTACACACCCGGTCCCGTATTAGGCTAATCAAGCCTATGAGGTATAAAGGTTGACTGCAGGGTGTCATGCGGGAGAGAGAGATCGTTAGCGGACATGTCCGTCATGGGTGTGTTATGTTGTCTTTTAAGTTTCTCATCAAAATATTATTTATATTGAAAAGCCGGTCCTCGCCTCCTCCTTTCCATTGAATACCGTTACATGGTGTTCTGCAAGGATCCCTGTTAGGGCCAATGTTGTTTTCTCTATATACAGAATGTTTCTGCTTGGTGCTGTGATTCAAAAATACATCACTTTAATTTATATTGAGATGACCTGCAACCGTATTTGTTGTTGAATCCCAATGATCTGACTAATTTAAATGTTCTTCAAGCTTGTATATTATATATACAAAATTGTATGTTATTGTATTCTGTTAAATACTGATAAAACAGAGGTTGTTATAATTGCCATGATTCTAAAAAAAAAGTCAGATTGAGTCAGCACTTAGTCAGGTGGTCCCAAATAATCAGCAGGTGGTGAAACATCTGACCACAAGACAGACGATTGCCAGAGTCACATGGTCTGCTTAACCCTACACCACCCATTCCATGAGAGAAACATCGATGAGCTCTGCAGCACCACAAAACCAATGACAACAAATCAGACATATGTATTATAGTTGCTTGAAAACTTCCTTAGAGCTTACCGTCTCAATATAATCTCATTGTCAACACTGTTTAGAATTGTGAAATCTCTAAAGAGCAATGTTTACAGGGAAAAAAGGGCTATAAAAGAACAAAGGATGATTAAGAAATTAGTGTGTCTGCTTGGCATTAGTGTGATATTTAGGGTTTCTGTTTGATAATGAACCTGGAAAGCTTCTGCTTGCACTAGAACAACGAGTTTGAGTTTTGAGTGTTTGAGTTGAGCCTCTTTGTAGCCAAACATCAAAGCAGAAATATGTATTTACCACTGATTCCTCTGATCTCACAGCAGGCCACAGCTGATTGGAATCAAAAGCAGAGCTACATGAAGGGAAGAGTTTACTGAGTTGTACACACTCACACACACAAACATACACAAGCTTATGATCTCAAAATCCATTCCCCCTTTCATTTACTGCCTAAAACTGAACTTATGAATGATAAATAAACTATAGTTGGCCCTTTTTGTTTCTATTCCAAATGTATGCATAACATTTTTTTCACATGCCATTGTATCTTGGTACATGAAAATATATGATTTTGTGAGATCTGCAGGAGGTCCCCTACAGGACTACTATGGTACCACATGCCTCTGGGTGGACACTAATTGTAATAAACAGACAAAAACAGACTTATACGTTACATGCATTTTTTAATGGTTGATGAGGGGGCCTTTACCTCACACTTGGGGGGTTATCGTGCTAGAAAGTGTAGATATAGGGTCAGTAGTTACAGGGCAAAATTTGTCAACTTATACAAATACTTTTGAAACAGAATTTAGCCCCTAATTTAATTCTTGCTGTTATAACTAAATAAATACATAATATGTTGTATCAGTGGAACTTGTAATGTATGTAATATTTGCGTGTAATACAAACACATATACAAATTAACAAATAATTCTTCAGATATCTTGAGAATATTGTGAAAGTTTTCTTTATTTTGTTAGCTTTACAAGCCAGTGTTATTCAATCTAGGCCTATTCAAACCCCAATCAAAGATTTGGTTTAAAAAACCTTATGTCTTTGTATATTTCATTAGTGTATGTGTTTGCATGTTTGGATTTGTACCCAGAAATCGTGGATTTCCTTCATATTGTGCACTAAGATGGTGTTTATGCACCACATAAAGCCAATTTTACCCTACAGAGGCTGTTTTCTCCTTCCCACACAGCATTCACCCAATGAGTCAGGCAAAGAACCACTTGAATTAGAGGGGAAATGACCACAAGACAGACGATTGCCAGAGTCACATGGTCTGCATAACCCTACACCACCCATTCCATGAGAGAAACATCGATGAGCTCTGCAGCACCACAAAACCAATGACAACAAATCAGACATATGTATTATAGTTGCTTGAAAACTTCCTTAGAGCTTACCGTCTCAATATAATCTCATTGTCAACACTGTTTAGAATTGTGAAATCTCTAAAGAGCAATGTTTACAGGGAAAAAAAGGCTATAAAAGAACAAAGGATGATTAAGAAAAGTTTGGTTAAGTAATGTTTCTCACCTTGCTGATTGACTCCAGCCAGGTCTCCTAAGCAACCAAATTGGCCTTGTTGCTATGGAGGGTAGTGTCACGTTGGGTTAACCTCCTCGTGGTTGCAATAATGTAGTTCACTCTCGGTGGAGCACGTAGTGAGTTGTGCATGGATGTCATGTAGAATAGCGTGAAGCCGCCACATTCTCTGTGGTAACACAGAGGCAACTGAGATTCAGCCTTCACCACCCAGATTGAGGTGAGTCACTATGCCACCACGAGGACCTACAGCACATTGGGAATTGGGCATTCCAAATTGGGGAGAAAAAATACAAAATATTTCTCATGATGGATACTCTATACTTTGGCTCAGTAGATCATGGGTCAGCTCATTTGCTGTGTATTTGTGACCACACAACTTTAAAAGACTCAAACTGAAACAAAGTCTCATGGGAAATCATGAGGAAGGAAACTCATTCTAGTTACTTAAGAGTTCAAGTTAAAGCATTCTGACTTAAAGGCCGCAGAGCCCTTTTCGGCTAAAGAAGAATACCTGTTATTGTGTTATACCGTTTAGCCAAACACGCCAACTCAGTGGCTGTTCAAATGGGTTATGACAGCTATGTGCTTTCATCTCAGAGAAATACAGAGGAAGTCTAGTTAACCCCTGTGCCTTAGAAACTGACACAAACCAAGCTATGAAAGCAAGATCTCCTACCCAACATTTCCTGGGCAGAGAGTTCAAACCTGATGCAAAACAGTGAGCCACAAATATGCAACCACTGGCACAATCACATTGTGTAATCTTCAGAACACTACAGAAAAGCATACACACGATCATGTGATCCCGACATATGTTTCCATTCTGTAGAAAAGCCCTGGAAGTTTCCATTTGGAGCAGGGTTGACGGGAGACAGGACTGTAGTAGGGGGTTTAATAGATCCTGCTGGTCCACAGCCAAGTCTAAAACAAGAATGCTTAAACAGGGCCGGATACCATGCAGACAGACCCAAGGTCACACCCCTGATTACCATGTATGACTGCAAGCACTTCAACCAGCTTTGGAGGTCCTAACAAGACCAAAGTTCCCAAAGTTGCTTATGGGGAATAGGCTGACCTCTCTTTCCTATGAAAACAGGTTGAGGGTCCATATGATCTTTTATTCACATAGCTGTAGTAGATATTGTCCCATCTGTTCACGTACTGTGTTGAATGCTTGACATGTCTCTCTGCTCTTTATGAAAGGCCAAATCTGAGAGCTACCCTGGCCCCAAAAAGTATTTGGACACTTAAGATACATACTTCAAAATGTCTGATTATCATTGCATTAATAAGTAAACATTTTGTGTGAACAATTATGTGTCACCTGTAAAAAATGATGATCTGAGGAACCACAGGTGTAGTTCATCACATTAAAGGAATGTTCTGGGTTCAGTACAAGTTAAAGGAATAGATCACCCAAAAATGAAAATGATCGCATCATTTACTCACCCTAATGCCATCACAGATGTGAATGCCTTTCTTTCATCTGTTCATGAAGATTTTTAGAAGAATTTTGCAGCTGTTTTGATCCATGAAATGTGGATCTGTGAATGGATGCCAACATTTTAAAACTACAAAAATAATAGTATTTCTTATTAAAAGTGATCCATAAGACTCCAGTTGTTAAATCAATGTCTTCAGAAACAATAGGAGAGGTGTGGGTGAGAAATAAATCACTTTCACATTCTTAATCTTGTGTTTTTGGTGATTCTATTGGGCAGGGAGAAAAATATCATGCAATGAAGGACTTAAATATTGATCTGTTTCTCATCCACACCTATCATATCACTTCTGGAAAATATGGATTTAAACACTGGAGTTGGATTATAATTGGAATGTGTTATTTTTATGAAGCCATTACGTGCTTTTTGGAGATTCAAAATGTTGGCACCCATTCACTTGCATTGTATGGACCAACAGAGCTGAAATATTCTTCTAAAAATCCTAATTTGTGTTCAGCAGAAGAAAGTCATACACATCTGTGATGACATGAGGGTGATTAAATGATGAGAGAATTTTCATTTGTGGGTGAACTATCCCTTTAGCTGTAGCGAACACAAGTTGAGACAGTCAAAATGTCGGGGGAAAACTGCTTTATTCACAAAGCAAAGCAACAGTACAAAACAAGGGCAAATCCAATGAGAATGGTCGAGGGAAGCGAGGGTCAAAGCCGGGGTAATCAGAATAGAGTAGCGGGAAGGACTAAACAGGGGAGCTAGGGGAACAAGAGAGCTGGCAAGCTAAGGGGTAACGAATCACAGGGGGGTCAAAACTAGACGAGACTAGCGGGGGGCAAAGACACGGGAATCTAAATACAATAACCAACACCCGTGCAGCGAAAGGGTGGTGATATATATAGGGGCGAGTGCAGGTGTAAACCATGACAGGTGATGAGACGAGTGCAGGTGAAACTAATGTGCAGGAGTGCAGATGACGCGAGTGCAGGTAGTCATAATGTTCTGGGGATTGGAAGCGCGTGAGAAACTCGAGGAAGGGAGATTGCCTACGAGCATGTGAGCGAGTAGGAGCAAAGTGGGCGTGAGGGCTCGAGCGAGCAAAAAGAGCATGAAAAGCTTGAGGGGGCGGAGTGAGGGAGTGTGCGTGTGTGTGCTAGATGATGCGGGGAGAAGCAGAGGAGCGGGGTTCGTGACATTACCTTAATCGACAGCATTTGTAGCATAAATGTTGATTACTACAAACATTGTGTTTATTTCGACACGTCCCTCCTTTACAGAGGTTACAGCGAGGCACTTACAAAGAAAGTGAATGGGGGCAATTTTTGCAGGGTTGAAACAGAAATGTGAAGCTTATAATTTTATAAAAGCACTTGCTTTAATTTTTCTGTTAAAACTTGTGTATTATTTGTTTAAATTGTAATTTTTAAAGTCATTTTAGGGTTTTAGTGTTTGTTGACATTACAGTACAACTGTAAATTGTATTTGTAAATTTTAAAATTGGTCATAACTTTATGCAGAAAAGGTAAGTAAGTGATTTTATCACACTAAAATAATTTTTACACACACACATTGTTTATGTCTTGTGGTGATACTTTTGAAACAGTGAGTATTTTAACCCATATGGATTGGCCCCCCACTCACCTCCATTGTAAGTGCCTCACTGTAACCTAAATTGTAGCTTTTTTTTTTTTTTTCAAGAAAAGGAGCAATGAATCTAAATTAAATTTAGTGGTACTCAATATAATGCCACACATGCTGTCAATTGAGCTTAACCTGTATTGAACTCGGAGCATTCCTTTAACTATGCACGTTACACTTTGATAACCAGACTGTGTCCAAATACTTTCAGTATACTGTATGTGTTGTTTTATCATTTAAACCCTAATAAACTTCTGAAATGTTCTGCTTAAAATGTGGGCTATCTTTCATTTAAATAAATGCCATTTGGTTTCAGATGTTGTTATCTAATGCAATGACAATCATACATTTGTATGTGTGGCTTAGGTGTGCAGATAGTCTTTGGGGCAACTGCATGTTTTCAGAGTAGAATATAGTGAAGATGGATGAACAGGCCTCCTTTCACGGCTGAATAAAAAGATTCTAAAGAATGTAATGTGTCCAAACAGGCCCCAGAACGGGGACCAAGTATAATACAGTTATCACAGACTCTTGGATAATTTTATTGGCTTGTCCACAGTATGTGGCAGTTAGTTTAGTCTCAGCAAACATATAGAATAGACATTGAATGACAACATTCCATTAATCCATAAATGTCTAAAAGGGAAATCAGAAAGAGCATGTTGTAATAAAAAAACATCTTTCTTTCTCTTTTGTCCTTGCTAAAATCAGATAAGACTCTCAGAATAAATAGTGTAACTAACTTAATTATGAAAATCCTCTTGGCTGCATTGAAAATGGGCTGCAGTAACAGGGAAATAAAAGCTGTTAGCCAGACGCTTGTGTGTGTGTGTGTGTGTGTGTGTGTGTGTGTGTGTGTGTGTGTGTGTGTGTGTGTGTGTGTGTGTGTGTGTGTGTGTGTGTGTGTGAGATCATATACCCACGGGGCTTCTCTGCAACTGTCTTCTGTAATATAAATCCCTATTGCACTTTGTATTTATCCATTTTTAATGAAGTGTCTCAGCTGTGTGTGTCTGTGAGATGAGAAAAGGAGAGAGGAAAGAAATAAAATATGTGGTGAGGCCTGCCAACAGTAGAGCAGAGAAAACAAGCAGATAGGCCGCACAAGATCACCCTCTGACCTCTTGCGAACGCCCCTCTCTAAAAGGTCAGAGGTGATGTAATGACATCACTGTCATGGATGGCATAAATTCAGGCTCTTCTGTTATTCACCAAACTATTGCTATGGCTTGTCAAATGGTTGCATTAGGGGGAGGGGCATTCTCAAACTAGAGAGCAGACAAACATTTTGGCAAGATGAGTCAATAATATATTTATTAGAACATATATTTATATTAATATATATTTAAAATGCAACGGTAACACTTTACAATAAGGTTCCATTTGTAATGCATTAAGTATCATGAACAAATATAGATTATTTCAGCATTTATTAATCTTTATTAATGTTTTTAAAATGTATTAGTAAATGTCAAAATTAACATTAACTAAGATTAGTAAATGCTTAATAATATTGTTCATCATTAGTTTGTGTTAACTAATGCTGTTAACTAATGTTTATTATCGTACATTATTATTAAATGTTACCATTTCAATTTTAAAAACATTCATAATGTGAGTTACAATGACTCAATATGAAAGTCACCATTGTATCCATGTTTTATGATTTATAATGTATTTGTAAATGATTTATTACACATTAATAACCCTTTTATAAACCCTTAACAAAGGGACTATTAATAGCAAAGTGTTTCCTGGTAATTTTGTCAAATTGAAATGGGATGGCCAACTCCAGTCCTGGAGAGCCACTGTCCTGAAGATTTTAGCTCCAACCCTCATCTAACATGCTTCAACCAAATCAAGGTATCCAGGATAACTTAAAAAAAATGAAGGGCCGGTGTGTATTATTAGGGTCGGAGCTAAATTCTGCTGGAGAGTGGCTGTCCAGGACCGGAGTTGGCCACCTCTGACTATTGGCCTCAAAGCTAACTGGCATGGACTAAATGCCACAAAACTGTGATTTTTGTATGAAGGAATAAAGAGTCTGAACAGGTGGAGGGATGTGTTTAGTGGTGATGGGGTCTTAATGGCTTTCATAAAGGCACTGGCCTGCTAAACACAATCCAAAGAGGTGCATGGATGAACACATGAAAGCAGCAGTTAAACCATTTCATAAGCTGTTTATTAATCTAGTGAATTCATCTCTTTAATTTCTGCACAGCAGCATACAGGGAATTGTGACAAAAAATATAAATAAGAAAATTCAACAGTGTTTCTTTTTTTACTCTTTTAATAACAAACCTCAGTTAAAAGTGGCAAATTGTCTGATGTCTTCAACATTTGATTCTCTTTTTCACTATCCAAGATCGCAACATTGAACAACAACTTAAAATGTATGATATTGTTATTCATATGTACAGCTGTCATTTACAGTATTAGCTAAACAATGCTTAGAGCTTATTGGAATTTCACTTTCGTCTGAATGCACTGGAAAAAAATACAATTATGTTATACAAAGATCAAAAATACTATTATAAACCCTTGTTATAAATGGTACACTATATTAATAAACTGCTGTTGACATTTTACATGTAAGTACAAAATCCTGGTGAGGTAGTTCCCTCTGAAGTCACTTTTAAATGGTAAAATACTGAATAGACATCATTTCATTCTTGTGTTTTTTTTTTCCAGCAATAATTTACAATACAGCAAATCTATGTTCCTTACTTCATTAAACAGAATTCCTTTGGTAAACATAACTGTCAGAAATGTGCAGTCCTGCAAGTGTCAATTGTACATTCACAATCATTTTTGCATTCTTTTTTTTTGTTTGTTTGTTTGGAATTTTTTTGAATTTATTCTTGTACATGATGCAAAAAGGGGAAAATACATGGTTTTACAAAAAGCTTTTTTTTAAATTATTATTAAGAACATTCATTCGTGCTATATTTCACCTTGGACCTTTTGAGAATTGACAAAGTGATGTTTTTGTTTTGGTCGAAATCCTCTCTCCCTCCCCCTTGCACATCCGGGATGTTTTGCACACCCAGCATATCATACCGAGCTAAAGAGAGGCACCCATAGGAATTGTATTTATGAATGTATTTATTTTTTTACTTCCAGTGTGTGTTCCCCATACTCGGGTTGTAAACATCGAAAGTGCCCCTCATACGGTCATCTCTAAAAAAAAAAAAAAAAATGTCTGGGTGAAAAAATCGCCAGTGGTCACACTTTACATTAGAGTGTTCATGTTACAGAGTAATTACATGATGTGTACATACTGAGTAATACTAATGAGCAGATGTGGAGCTGCTTGTAAATTCACTCTGTTAGTATTATTACTATGGAAGTTAATTATATTTACATGTAATATGAGTAACACATGAGAACTCAGTAATGTAAAATGTTACTTAGCTTACGTCTGGCTCTGTCAGTGGGGTAATTTGGCTGATTTCAAGAGGGTAGATTTGGCTTGAACATTTGGGGGTACAGTGTGAAGAATGTCCATGTTTCCATTGATCATGGTATACATATTGGGTGTAGAGGGGTGTACTTGTTTTGATCATTGGGGGAGGGGAGGGGGTGGGGTTACCTCCCCACCCCTTCCCTCCTGGAATCTACGCCCCTGGCTGATTATGAAGTTATGCTGAGAACGTGAACGCGCAACAGAGACTCTATTGTGCTGCTGTGCGCGCCCGTGTTAAATGTCAGGCCCCGGAGGAAGAGACATTATGGAGTGGATTATAAGGGAATAGCGGAATGGGACTTCCAACTTCGGTTCAGAAGCCTGTCAATTAAATGAAGACATGTGGAACATTCGTAAAATCGCTTAATGGCAACATAAACTTTGGTTCAAAAGACGAAACGAGGTGCAAGCTTGGCTTACAGTAAATAAAATACTTGAGTTCAACAGAAGAGCAGCTCCTCTGGTGTGTATATAAATGCCAACATTCACGTTTTCCATTTAAACAAAAATAACATCTTTTATTTCACAAAAACACGTGACTATGAATTGTGATTTTCAATGAATAAACATCTAAAACCTATGCGCGAAAAGGAAAAAATAGATTATTTTTTTCATGAATAAAGTATGCAATAAACTATGGAAATAAAGTATCTATAAAAATATACGATTTTTTTTTTTTTTTTTTTTTTTGTATTCTCAACAAAACATGGGAT
This sequence comes from Xyrauchen texanus, assembly GCF_025860055.1. Classification (NCBI taxonomy): domain Eukaryota; kingdom Metazoa; phylum Chordata; class Actinopteri; order Cypriniformes; family Catostomidae; genus Xyrauchen; species Xyrauchen texanus. Next base: position 38,629,463 of record NC_068298.1, read on the forward strand.
ATCATATTTGTTTAATAAGTCCTGTTGCCTAGCAGTTAAGACTCAGAAAGCCACAATCAGAACAGTCATCATCTGAAAGAAAATGTTCAGTGCAATAAATGTAAGTGTAGGCTACGTCATCAGTCTTTTTCAGAAGATTTTCACTCGCTTACCACCCACAGCTCTGCCTCCCTTCAGCACTCTCTGGGCAGGCTGGTCTTTGGAGAGAGGGCAGTATTTTATCGTATGCGCGTTATCCCCGTTGGCGCTGCATAAGGGGCATGTGTACGCCCGCAGGATCGGGCACACCACCCTCCCGTCCGGAGTTTTCAGGACGTGCGAGCCGTACACCTCCTCGGGCGCGCCGTTATTCCGACAGAAGACGCAGATCTTGGGCTCCTGCTTATTCCGCGCAGTTGGTTTCCTCATCTTCCTCTCCACGCCGAACAGGTCGAACCCGGCGAACCCCCCTCCGATGCCCATCTCCCGCTCCTGGGAGGAGGACAGCATCCCTCCCGTGCCCTGGTTCTGGAAGGGGCTCAGGATGGAGAAGCGCTCTTTCAGGTCCAGGATGGAGATCGAGGCAGGCGGGGGGCAGCAGCAGGAGTCCAGGTGTCCTCCGCTTTCGCCTTCGCCGCCGGCCGCGATTACGCACGGGCACGGAGGCGTGTCGTCCAAGCCCAGAGTGGCTTTCAGGGACTCCGTGATGGAGTTGGGACTCTGGGGGACGCTGTGCTTGTTGTTCTTTGTGACCAGCGTGGACAGCCCGAGATAGTCGTTCCAAAAATTAAAGGTGTAGTCGTAAGGGGAGCGCGCACTCAAGTAGTTGTGGTTCAAAAAATCCATGTCTTCTTCAGGAAAGATGCTTCTCGTGGATTTAAACAAATGTAAGCGTATATTCCGTCGGGTTTCTTTCTGTCTGCTCTCCAGGATCTGTTGCGTAAGTGTGCTCAAGTCCAGTGGCTTTCTTGGGTATCTGCGTCTGAAGAACAGGCATCTGGTTATAAGGCTCCAGGAGAGGCAGAAGGAGGGCGGGGCTCTTTTTCAAACCAAGTTTCTAAGCAGCAGATCCACAGCATGTTTTCCCCTGCTTGACCAGATCACTGTTCACCGCAGTGGAACGAGAGGACGCGTTGGTTATCGTAACATGTCCCATTACCATTGAGAAAGAGATTTATATTTTATATTCATTTATTTAAGTTTTGCACTATTTTATTTGCATGCAGTTAAGCTGACAATGCTTTTTGGCAATAGGAATGTACTGTAGAAATATTTGGCAAGCCAATAAAGCATATTAAATCTCAAAACTGTGTATGCATCTTTTTAAGTGTATTATTAATGCTTGTTTTACATGCCAATAATAATAATGATAACAAGGTATTGAATCTTGAAAGGAAGTGTCTCAAAGCATGGCTGCCTACAGTTGCATAACGCGAGTTCTCATTCAACAGATGCAGCTCAAGTCGTTCAACTCAACAGATGCTCCCCTGGCAAAATATAAGGGGTTAATCATGGCAATCTATTTAAAGATCGTGCATTATTACATCCGATTGCCTCTGTTGCCTCAACAACAACACACAGATGCTCATTTAGTGTCAAATATGCTCCGTGTGCACTGTTGTGGGCTTATAATGGAGTGAGCGGAGCTGCAGTTTATTCATCGTCAGGATTACGCGACGTGATCATATTACATGTGTGTCATTAGAAACAGAGGGTCGTGCGCGCGCATGGGCTCTTTGTTCTTTGAAAACATGCCATGTGCGCACCTGCGGACCAGAGAGATCGTGGAGTCGATTTTACATTGTTGTAACAGGAGTGTCTTTTATTTAAACATGTTTTTCACTGACATTTCAGACACGTCTGAACATCTTTAACTTCAATCTGATGATATGCTGGGATTGACTTCAATTTATTTATTTTTATGTATTTATTTTTTTAAATGTCTGGGCTCCCACATGCTTGAGTTGATATGCATGTGTAAAGAATGTGCTTATAATTAGAAAAGTAATTAAAAATAAAATAAAAATAGAACTTTTAATTAGTTCATCGACCTAATCAAAAGAGATGTGACCCTCTGTTGTATCACACACATGCTCTCTACAGAAAAGGCACTGTTGTCCAATAGGAACATTGATTTGGTAACTCTTGTTAACATTAATATTCCCTTCGTTAAGGGTTTATAGAGAGATTCATGACTAATACTATATGTCATACAAATACATTATAATTTTATTATCGCAAAATGCATAAAAAGGCTCATCTTTCATTCGATACTTCAGAAATAGTAAGCATTTTAACTTACATGTTATAAATGCTTAATAATACACTTATTCATACTTGCAGTAATCAAAAACATAAAATGCCCTATTTCATGATTTACAGTACATTGCGACGCAGCTAAAATAGATTATTATAATTGAGATTAAAGGAGGGATTATGTGACTTCCATATACAGTCTGCTTTGTGTTTAAAGCCTATTCATTACTGTATTGACTCACTTGTGATGTCACATTCCTTGTCACGTTGATGTCAAAAGTATGGTGCTACTCCGATTGCTGTCCCAACTTACCTTGTCATTGCTCCCTCAAAGTCATCTGCAAAACACTTTTCAGATCTTCATGCTCATTCCCAGCAAATATCATATAATAAAGCATCAAGTCCATTTAACCATACTGAGCTTTATGTAAATGGTTTCTAATGTTGGCAACTCATTAATACATGCTTCATATTGGTCCACTTTACATTAAGGCACATTTTCATAGGTTGCTTATGTTGAATAAGTTTTATTAAGCATTTATAACACGTGAAGGGAAAATGGCTCACTATTTGGCAGGTTTTGCATCAAAGTCACCCTCTTTATGCATGTTGTTATAACTGCATATGAATGGTTTATAATATATTTATATGATTATTAGTCATTAATAAAACTCCTTACAATCCTGTATCAAAGGGAACATTTATGCAAATTGTTACATTGATTCTGTAAAAAATGAAAACTACAACAACAACAAAACATTCTAGAAACATTCCATCAAATCCTGCAACAGTGTGTAATTCAACCGGTCATGTTTTATTTCTGGTGTCTATGGGACCCCAAACACAGCAATACAACTAACAAACTTAAAAAAATAACATTTATCATAGAAAGTGTATTATCAACCTTATCAAGATTGAATTTAGTTTACAATCGGATCTCATTAGAGTAGGTCAGTAATGTTAAAAGGGGGTCTCAATCAGAAAATATGGATTAAAATAAACCTCTCTCTGATAACTGAAAATATGGATTATTGTATTCTACTGCTAATATTATGTTGAAAAATGATGGTACATACTGTATTAGTAGGCTGGTTTGGAGGGGGATAAAAGCACCAGCAGTAGTGAAATCAGGCCCTTGTAAGGACTGTACATTCATTGCATTTAGGATTGTATGTCTTTTAACACTACATTTTATTTTACTGACACTGTGATGTCAGTAAATTTGTTCGTATCCTGCAGTTCTTTTATGCTGCTCCTGCTGTGCCCATGGCTCTGTGTGGAAAGCTGAGATGGTAGAGGGTCATTGTTCGACAGGCTCTTGGCTCCGAGCAGCAACACTGAGCAGTCCAGGATCCAAAAATCACCCTGCACAGAAAGATGTGTAATGAGTGTCTCGCCAAATTAACTAATCTCTGTGTAAACAAAAGAATCATTTGCATTTTCTATATTTTGCTCAAGACCCCATGAAGCGAAGGGGGGACACAGGTGCAAACCATCTGATTTCTGCACACATAAATAATAGCCTGTCTGTCACAGAACATCTCTGTAATGTTGTGCATTGTAGTGTATTTACTTATGTAAATAAGTGTAATGATATTAAATGATTGATTAAAACTCGCTTAAAAATACTTTTTAATTTAGATTGTAAGATTGTAAGGCAGTGAGTAAAGAGACACATGCAGGACTCCAGTCCCACCACTGGGGGTCTGTGTGAGCTCAGTGGAGCTTCTACTTGGCATGAGGTCATGGAGTATTTTGCAGTGCAGCAGATTGTATAACAAGATTCAAGAACAATATAAATTTAGCCTTGTCTCATCCTTCAGGAAGTGACATCATTTCTGAAGGAAAACAACAGCTGAAACATCAGTAAGTATTAGCAATGGTTTTGATTAATTCTATGATGCTTTTTTATATGCGTTATAATAATTTATAATAATAATTTTATTTATATAGAACCTTTTAGCGATTAAGCAGAAAGTGCTTCACACATTCAGTAGATCTAATATCTCAGGGCAGGCTATTCCATAATCTTGGGGCTTTCACTACAAATGCTCTGTCACCTTTTGTTTTGCATCTGGATCTTGGAAAAGCCAACAGTTCATGACAAGAAGATATAAGAGGTCTAACTGTTTCATAAAGATTTAAAAGTTCTGCTTAATTAACTGTCGCCATAGCCTGTAATGCTTTATATGTAGTTAATCAAATCTTAAAATCAACTCTAAAATAAATTGGTAACCAATGCAGAGAAGCTAAAGCTGCAGTAATATGATTAAAAGAACTTGTTCGTGTCAAAAGTCCCTGAATTTTAAAATTCTGCTGAATTTTACACTGATTGTGGCCGTGCTAAAGTGTGTTAATTTAACACCGAAGAAAAGGGCATTACAATAATCCAGGTGAGACGAAATAAAGCATGAATAAGCTTCTCTGAATCCCTAAAACTCAAAACCTGTCTCACCTTGGAAATGTTCTTTAACTGATAAAATCAAGACTGAACTAACTTCTGGGCATAATATACAAAGTTTTGTTTGTATCAAAATAGACTTCCAAATTTCTCAATACCTGCTGATTATTTGGGACCACCTGACTAAGTGCTGACTCAATCTGAATTTTTTTTTAGAATCATGGCCGATTGTAACAACTTCTTTGTTTTATCAGTATTTAACAGAATAAAATTACATGCCATCCAATTTTTTATATATACTATTCAAGCTTGAAGAACATTTAAATTAGTCAGATCATTGGGATTCAACAACAAATACAGTTGCAGGTCATCTGCATATAAACGAAAATGTATGTATTTTTTAATCACAGCACCAAGCGGAAACATTCTGTATATAGAGAAAACAACATTGGCCCTAACAGGGATCCTTGCGGAACACCACAATTCATTTTTGAATAGGAGGACATCTCATCTCCAACAGGCACTACAAATTTCCTATTCATCAAGTGTAATATGCCACCTCAAATATTCCCACCCATCTCTTCAGTGTATCAATTAATACTGAATGATCAATTGTATCAAACACTGCAGTTTAATCAAACAACACTAAAAGGGAGCACTCTCCAGCATTCTCTGCCATCAATAAATCATTGGTCACCCAAAGAAGGGCATATTCTGTACTGTGGTTTTCTCTAAAACCTGACTGAGATTTCTCAAAAATCTTGTTATCCTTCACTATCGCAAACAATTGTGTAGCTAATGCTTTCTCTGTTAATTTAGAGATGAAATGTAATTTTAAGATTGGTTATTTGTCTATAGTTATTTTTAACCTAAGGATCTAATGAGCTTGTTCATAAGACGTTGAATTATTGCAGTCTTTAACTGATAATATAAAAAAAAAAGCAGTCTGGAAAGAGAATTGTTTTCAGCTATACAGGCTGTAATACAGTGAAGAGGAATACATATTTTATAAACTGTCCCCCCAACACAAGCCCCAAACCTAAACTAAACCTTCAGTGGAGTTAAGAGCAAGACTGCATTTAGTTGAAAAACCAAGGGGTGGGGGGGCATGTCAATGTGAATGTCATTATTAAAATTTTAATGTAGAAATTCAGCCGACGGTGTAATTCATATCAAAAGTCAGTCTCAAATTCGGGGGGTGGGGGGGGGGTAATTAGCTGTCTTTTTCTGCATATCGCGGCTCCGTTTTGTGGTCCGTTCTGCATATCGCGGTGACCCATTTTAATTTATCATGGCGCGTTTCACGGCCGTCCCACTGGCCCCTGATCGGCACCATAGTGCATCGGCCCACCAGGAAAATGCCCGGTATGCCAGATTACCGGTCCAGCACTGCAAGCATGTAATATTGTGATTTGAATCTTCTAAAATATGCCACAAAAACACAGAATACTGTCTCTTCATCATGCCAGTTAACGCGTTTGTCACCACTGTTCGACACTTTACCGGTTTACCAATGGTTCAGAGCGCATTAATATTAAATGAGGTAAGTACTATATGAATCGTTGTCTGTTGCTAAACAACTTTCTTAAATATTATAACGCCACATTGTTTCACACTTTGGCACCGCAGTGCTAACCATGCTCCAGAGCTGGGTTTTATAACCCCGGGTAAAAAGCAATACTTCAATTGTTGTCCTGAAAACTAATCATGTTCTAATAGGGTTTTACTGAATATCACCATCTACTGTTGGACATGGTAAATGCAATCAGTCTGACTAGAAACATGGATAAAACATATCACCTCTGGAGATAAACAATGAATGACCAGAAGGGGGATATCAATAGAGGCAGGGAAATCCCCAACAGCCTCTGGGCAACTCACACCCAGGTAAGAACATATAAATCACTCACTCCATTGATTATGGGAACACGATTACTTTCTGGTTTCAATGCTTGTTCCGAACCCGGGTCTCCCATGCTACTGACGCAACATGCTTCCGGTCGCAAACATGGGAACACACTGGAGCTAATGCAAACATGTCTGATAGGAGATGGCGCTTGTTAGTGAGTTCGGTTAATGTGGCCGATCCAAGGATGCCACATGCCATGTTGTGGAGTTTCCTGCCACAGCATGGGCAGAGGCCACACTCAACCATGCTGTAGTACAAAAGGGCTTCCTCTATTCTGATTAATTATATTCCTTTAGGAATGTGGACACTTGGTTCCTCCAGCACGGCTACTCTCACCATACACTGTACGTCTAATTAAAAGTGGAGGAGAGCTCTGTGAACTTCTGCCAGCGAGGAGGATTAAGTCTATTTAAAGAGGGAATTCAATGGAATGCCATACCTAACTGCTTATCCAAGCGGAAAGTGGTGAAGAAGATGTGCTTTGTGTAAATTTGCACTCGGCTTAGTGGCTTTTCTTTTCTGTCGAGTACAACATTCTCTGGACTTTTGCCCTTTTGGTACTGGTTGAGATATTGGGCTGTGTTGTATGAAGAGGGCAACAGGTGCAGAGTCTTAATTCACAATGATCCTTTACGTATTTGCAGAGTGCAGACGATAACACAATGTTATGTCTTGCTGACTTTAGAGTTGCACCTAAAAAGGTCTCAAACACAGTTAAATAATCAGATTGGTGTATGTGTAAGATCATGGCAAAAAATAAAATAAAATAAATAATAACTATCTGGAGAATATGAAAGTGTAATTAAAGGTTTAAAGTGAACTAGATTTTGACAAGAAAATGTCCCTAATATTCAAGTTGACTGTTCCAAAAACTAATGTTGATGATTAGTGGGCTGAGATCCAGTCACAAAATGGACAAAAACAGGTACCTGGTGGATGGTAACATTTTTGAAATGAAGAAGACTTTGTTTCACTGTTTATATATTTATTTGTTTGTGGTTGAACTGAAAAAAGGTCTCAGTTTTGTTCATTTTAAGAGGGCTAAAATGTCAAAACCCCAGTAGCCTTTTTGCAGTTGAACGTGTGGAAAACATTAGCATCATAATCGCAGTTCAAATTGCAATTGCAATATTTTTTTAAACAATCGTAATATGACTTTTTGTCCAAATCGTGCAGCCCTACTACACACAAGCTTATACTCACAAAAAAACATCAGCGCAGGCAGTCTTCTCCTATCAACGAAGAAATATTTCACCCAAAAATGCATAATCATCACAAGCATCTTTGTGCTAGTTATCTGACACCTGGCTAAGTGATTGTGTAAGCATACACGTATATGTGCGTGGAGTGGGAATAAAAAGCGATCAGCTCTAGAGAGTAATTTTTCTCCCTAGAGTGGGAATAAAGCACGTCCAGCGCTACGTGTTTATTCTCTGGCGTTGAACGCATTTTATTCCCGTTCCACGCACGGTGTCTCCAAGAGAGTGTCGCATAAAGCCTCATGTACTCTACTGTAAGTATGAGTTGCATGTGTGGTTATTTTAACAACAGTAGCGGAGACACAGCTACCGATACTGGAATCTTTCACTTAAACACACTGCAGAAAACAAAAATTAAGCAAAGTCAAACTATGTTCATCTGTCTGATATGTGATTCAGATGGTTCAGCTAAGACAGGTTTGTTGCAGATGAAGTTAACATGGCCCTTTAGACTCCTTTAGGTGTTTTAATGTTTAGATTTATTAATCAGCATGTTCCGAGCCTTTCATAATAAACAAACAGATTTTTGTTCTAATTTTGTGAAAAATAATCAGCGATGTCATCAAATGGTTTCAATGTTTAAATCGATCTAATTAAAATGGTGGTAGACTTGCTCGGAAAGTGTTTCTTATGTTGGGATAAACAACAGCATATTTTAATAAAGTAAAAGTTACAATAATGACTATATTGTTACTGATATTTCAGAATTAGTATTTGAATGTAAACACATTGTGCTTGGTTAAAAGTTTGTATATTATTTTATTGAAAATAAAAAATAATATTGAAATCCATATGTATCAAATTTGATACAAGCATTTGAGGTATATCCCTCAATCACCATTCAATTCAATTCATACCCACTATAAGCTTTGACAATTCTGATATACATATACTTTATGTTTAAAATGTGAACTAATATTTCTGTGTAATTTCATGTATGCAGCGTGCTCTCTCATTATAAAAATCTAATAATTTTATATTATAAGCTATGATGATGTAATCTTACCATAAGTTCCGGAGACTCAGCGAAAACATTTTACAATTTCTCTTTTTTAAATGTCAATATAGTATTTGGTGCATAAAATACATAAAAAAGTATTATTTACATTATTATTTATAATTTAAATTATATACAACAAAATATATTTTCATATTGTATTTGATGTGCTGAACAGTGATACATTTCAATCCATATTTAAAGACCAAGGAGAGGAAGTTGTCATGGCCAAACTCTCAAACATTTGGTATCTTTGAAAAGCCCAGGGATTCTTCTGATAATACCTCAAGATTTCCCCCCTATCATGTATGAGCCATAAAAAACTGAAGTAACAAATATCCTACACAAAAATTAAATGCTGGGCCTCAGGAGGATAATGAACTTTAAAGACTAATGTATCAAATGTGACTTCTTATAGTTTCTCTAATGGTACTAAACTAACAGTTTAATGTCCAAAAATGTGAATAGCCAGTGGCTATTCACAGACATCTTTACCCTTACAAAAAAATCTACAGTTCTGGCAAACTAGCCGCAAACCTACCCCAAATTTGCCACTCATTATTTCCACATGCAAATGAGCTTGTGATTCGGCACACAAGTTTGCAGATCTTCACTGCTAGTGGCGAACCTGCAGCAAATATTTGGCAACAATGGACATACTTTCCATTTACAATGGAAGTTTGCTGCAAAGCTTATTTGCATGTGAAAAAGCTTAGTGGTGAATTTGCTGCAAATTTGCAGCACTTAGTCACGCTTAGTCATCGTGGTCGAGTTAGGTGGCAAAAATGTAATACAGGGTACTTTGATGACAACAAATTCCAAACCATAA